>NW_026935333.1:0-63341 GCF_032062105.1 Saccostrea cuccullata | reverse complement strand
GTCACACAATTACCCAAAAAAAAGTGTACATCCAAAAACGCAAAATTTATACAATTTTGATCTGATACTTTGGAATAGACCTATAAAAAAACTTCAAACTAGTTCTTCATCACCAAAAATGTGACAAAATCCAGCACCTGAAGAAGTTTAAGAGTTTTCATCCCTTGATGCATCATTTGGGCAAGTTTGGTTTATTTAAGCCTTATATTTTCTTAGTGATAGACCTGCAACCATAACTTTTACCTGGTCTATATCTGGAAAATGTATGTCAATTCAGCATTCGGAGCAAGTCCATTAGTATGCATCCTAAGATGTATCATCCATGCGAGTTTGCACAACATAGGGTTAATAGTTACTTAAAAAAAACCTGCATAAAAATTTAACCTCTTCACTCATCCAGAAAAAAATGTAGGTCAGATTCAGCATCTAAGCTAGCCTGGTAGAATGCAACTTAGATGTATCATCCATGCAAGTTTGGTCATTATAGGGCTCATTGTTTTAAATGAAACCTGCACCAAAAACTCTAACCTGTTCACTCATCCAGAAAATGTAGGTCAGATTCAGTATCAAAAACAAGTCGGGTAGTATGCATCCTAAGATGATCATCCATGAAGTTTAGTCTTTATAGGCTCATTGTAACTTGCAAATGAAACCTCCCCCAAAAACTTTAACCTGTTCACTCATCCAGAAAATGTGGTCAGATTCAGCATCCGACGCAAGTCTAGTAGAATGCACCCTAAGATGTACCATCCATGCAAGTTTGGTCATTATAGGGCTCATTGTATTTTGGGAAAATGAACTCTGCACCAAAAACTTTAACCTGTTCACTCAACCGGAAAATGTAGGTCAGATTCAGCATCCGAAGCAAGTCTGGTAGTGTACATCCTTAGATGTATCATCCACGCAAGTTTGGTGAACATAGGGCCTATAGTGACTTGGAAATGACCTGCTCCAAAAACATTAACCTGTTCACTCAACCGGAAAATGTAGGTCAGATTCAGCATCCGAAGCAAGCCTGGTAGTGTACATCCTTAGATGTATACCCTTTGGTCAACATAGGGCTTATAGTTACTCGGAAATTAGACCTGCACCAAAAACTTTAACCTGTTCACTCAACTGGAAAATGTAGGTCAGTTCAGCATCTGAAGCAAGTCTGGTAGTATATATCCTTAGATGTACCATCCATGCAAGTTTGGTAACATAGTGCTTATAGTTCCTTGGAAATGAGACCTACACCAAAAACTTCACCAGAAATGTTAACCTGCTCCAAAAACATTAACCTGGTCATTCCTTTGCTGAAATTGCAGCATCTGAAACTTTGACTGGTACAATGAAACACATTAGAAGCATCTTTCATGCATGTCTAATCAATATAGGACATACAAGTACTTAACAAGAAAACTGCTCCAAAAAACTTAACCTTAACCTGGGACGCCGACGCCAACACCGACACCGACGCGGGGGTTTTACAAAGCTCCCCCAACTTCGTTGAGGTGAGCTAAAAACAAAACTAATGGATCCAACCTTTGGTCAGAAAAACTCTCAATATTCGGTGTAATTATTTTTGTGGCCTTAAATCTATAAGTGCAATGGGAGCCGCCATTTTTTTTTCTTAATAAAAGTACTTCCAATGTGTCGGAAACCATTTAAAACGGGAAAATTTAAAATTTTTTTTATGTACTATGTTAGAAGAAAATAAACCGATACAAAAATCGTTTGAATATGTAATAAGGAAAAAAAAACCACCAAATACATGGGGCAAACTTTTTTTTATATAGTATAAAATATGATGCTATTCTGTATCATTATTAATAATCCAAACAGAAATTTAAAAAATTAATCAAATTAGCAGAAAAGAATGATAAAATTATCTGTTATGCTTTACTGTAAAAAGGATCAAATCAAAATTAGCCTTAAAGGGACAAGACACATTTTCAGCAAAAAAAAAAAAAAAAAAAAAAATATATATATATATATATATATATATATATATATATATATATATATATATATATATATATATATATATATATATATATATTTCCATTTTTACAAATTTAGCTAAGGATTTTTATTGATCATGAATAAATGATTTTAAATTTTTGCAGATCATTAAATGATGCCTAAATTAGAAATTGTAAACATTAAAATTGGTCTTAAAATCAGTTGAAACTATGTCCATGACCTTTAAGTCAAAATGCAAATGAACAAAAAAATGTGAAAGATAAATATAAAGTGGAAAGAGGCTACAATGTTGTGAATTATTATTTGCTACAGCCGCGGCTGATCGTCATTGTATTTCAGGATAGAATAAGTGTCTAAAACAATTAAATTGTGAAGATCTAGATGAACTGAATTGAACTGAAAAACTCTATAATTACACCATCATTTACGCCCCCGGACCTTGGAGTTTAACATTTACACAAAAACTCCTAACTTTTACTTTGGCTTAACTTTCAAACGGTTACACCGGGATTTTTATACTTCAAAAATGTATTTTTTGTGGCAAACTTTTCATTGGATACCAACAACTTTGATTTTTTGACCTTGACCTTGGAGTTTTTGTACTTAAAAAAATCAAGCTTGGTCATAACTTTAGAATGTAGGGTCTTCGACTTTCATACTTCAAATATGTAATCCTTGTGACAAAACCTTTTATTGAATACCGAGAACTTCGTGACTCTTTGACCTTCGAGTTTGACCTACTTTTAAAAACTTCAACCTTGACCATAACTTTTGAAGGGTTAAGGCTAGGGATTCCATACTTACATATGTGACAAAATCTAGTTAAGAAACCAACAACTTTATTCCTTCGATCCTGGAGTTTGAACTACCTTTTAAAATCTTATCCTTGACCATAACTTTTAACAGATGGTGCGCTAAGGCTTTCATATATTTCACAACTGTATTTCTTGTGAAAAGACCCTACTTTGGGTACCAATAAAATTTAATTTGCATTAAGAAAAGTTAATTTTTCTCTGTTATACGGGGGCATCGGTGTTTCACAAACACATTTTGTTCTTATTAGATAATCCTTATCTCATGGTAGTCAGAAATAAAAATTTTGTATGATTTGCAAGACATTACTGAAAATATAAAACTAGCTCTAGGAGGACGTTATACCCTTTCAACGAAAAGCTGATCCTAATATGCGATTTCTGTAAGGGGGATTCTATGCTGGAGCCACTTTTTGTGTGGAAAATTTCACTCTTAAGGTAATTTTCTGTTGCAAAATCCTTAAACGCCAGTTCCCCCGAGGGAGGGGAATTTAAAAGGCTGAGGGTCCTTCTCAACAAGACTAGTACAGTCGCTGGCAAGAGTTTGGAAGCTGTTTCTGAAGGCAAAGATTTTAAATAAATCTACACACTCAATGGCACTCTGAATATATAGGGCTTAATTGGTTCTTTTTGGTACAAGGTCCTATAACCTTTCATTGGGAATTTTAATCGAAAATTGAAAAAACTTGGGGATATTAGATAGCTCATACTTAGTTTAGATATTGAATAAAGAGTTATTTTGAAGGTATATTCCTCATTCACATATGAATTATTCATCATGCAAAATATCAGTTTTAATATACTTTAATCAATAAAGCAATTTAAAATTCAATATTTATGTCATTTGGTATTTTTATCCCTTAAATTTGGGAAATTTTCAATCGTGACAGGGTCCATTTATAGGACCTGGATGCAAGGGCTATTAAGCCCTGATATATAAAGAAAATAAAGAAAAAAATATTTTCAAGAAAACAGGGCTATTAATTAGTTATATTAAAAAAAATATTCAACAGTCCACTGGTACTGCACACTTTATTTACAGAAGTTTAAATCACATTTACCAAATAAATTGGTTAATATCTATCGATAGATAAACTAAAAACTAAATAAATAATGCTGATTATGCCTGTTACTTTAAAAATTCATTCACGTTAATCAGCTTAAAAATGTGCACAAAATAGATAGCTCTAATCTGTATAACAACACAACCTGTGATAAACGACATCCGCATAAACAAACCTTGAGGATATGATTGGGGGGGATCTCTTGTTTTTCAAGTTTAATTCTTCCTTAAATTAGCGAAAACAGTAATAGCTGGTACATATGTACGCCTGTAAATAGAACACATTCATGAATTAAATCTTCGTGTGACAGTACTGCATCATGAAAACAAAGAGATTTAATCATAACTATTCATTACGTCTACTTTCATTTTTATTTATATATATTACAGTATTCAGTGAAGACATTCTCTGAAATTGGCCAACTATATACACAATGGCATCGGCATTAGGAATCAGGAAAGAATTTATCTTGAGATGGGAATTTAAAACGGATCAATCACAAAACCCTGTGGCACTGTTACGCTATCGTCGCATCGGGGGATAAGGCAAAGCTGGCGGATTCTCAGAGTCAATAAAGGGAGGCAGGGAATGAAGTTGCTGAAGAGATCAAAGCTAACAGACCGATAAAAAATAATCAAAATTTGGTCACAAAGGCAGGAAGGCTTCCTTGTGTAACGTTTTTACAAATACAAATAATTATTTAATAGGTCCGTTTGGGGATTCCTTCCTAAGTATCACGTTTATAATATGAATCAAACAAACTTCAACAACAATGGCACTATAACAAGAAACTGACTGAAATTCACTATGTGTATATACTTTTTCCTCGGTCCTATCTGGATAAATGATTAGCAAACAAATATAAACTTAACGACAACGAATTATAAGAAAAGAATCAACCACAATTGAATCACTAACGATCAAGCAAATAATCAAATATGAAGTTATAACACTGTAGTTGCAGACTGAGTGATTTAACCAACAATCCTGTTGTTTCCCGACACAGTCTGCAACTACCAAAAAAACACACCCTAAAAGTCACTGAGACACCTTTTATTAAAAGTCACCAAGACACTATTTTAAGTCCCCAAACACTATAGTCACTGAGACACACTATTAAGGAACTAGGTTCCTGAGCTGAGTGGTGAAACAACAATTCTGTTGTTTCCCACACAGCCCAAGAACCTAGTCCAGGAGGTGTTGCTCAACATGAGTAACGACCAAGTAACCGAAATCTTCTTGAGCGTCCGTATTTATACCTTATTCTAATTACTAATGATTGGTTGATATTCTGGAACTCTGATTGGTTATAATATCAAGCGCTGATTGGTCAATTATACAATGATTCGATTGGTCTATTTCAAAGGCATTTCAACCCAATATGATTTTCCGTTTCATTACTTTACCCACGCCTTCAAAAAAATTATGCGTCCTCGCATAGGTTAACAAGAGTATAAAAAGGGTTTAAAAACATTGAACTTTAAAACTGCAGTAGTATTTCCTGCTTCTCTTTCGTTTGCCATCTGCCTGAAAACTCTCCTTTTCATATGTTTCCTCGACATCTTGAGCACTGTTTTCAGAGGAATCAGACATTGTATTTTCTGCAATGTTATTCGCTTGCAAAGGTTCTGATGTTAGGATTTGGTCTTTCATTAGCCTTATCCTGTCAGTATGAATGACTTGGTTTGCACCTCTGTATCCACAGTTTACTTTATAAGTAACATTGGAACATTTCTCAATAATATCAAATGGTCCTTGCCAATATGACGTAAATTTTGGGGAATGTACCGGTTTACTTTTTGGGGAAGTAAACGTAAACCTTGTCACCTGGCTTAAACGACTGCCAGTTTAACTTTCTATCATGGTACCACTTCTGTCGTTCTATACTCTCTTTTGTCATTTCCCTACAACTGCATGTGCTTCTTCTAATTTTTTTTGAATCCCAAAACCCATCTATTCTGGGGAATTTTTAATATCAGAATGGACCTCGTATACGATATCCAGAGGTGTAGCGACCTTTTACCAACATCATTTTGTTTGGATTGACCCGTTGATTCGTGGACTGCTGCTCTGTATGCCATCAATACGTATGGGAGATGTTTGTCCCAATCCGTATGGTGCTCATTGACATAGGCTGATAACATGGTAGCCAGAGTTTTGTTGAATCTTTCGACTATCCCGTCCGATTGGGGTTGGTACGGGGTGGTGTGTGTTTTCTTTATATTCAAAAGCCGGCACATTTCTGTAAAAAGATTGCTTTAAAACTGGACTCCTTGATCGGAGTGAATAGTTCCAGGCACTCCAAAGCGGGCTATGACTTCTTCCACTATCACCTTAGCTACAGTTGCGGCTTCCATATTTGCCATAGGAAAATTTTCTGTCCATTTAGTAAAGTAATCCGATACGACTAGTATATATCGGTTACCATTATTGGACATGGGAAGTTCGCCAAATATATCTGTAGCAATACGTTCCATTGGTGCACCGCAAGTGACAACTTGCATCGGGGCACGTTTGTAGTATTTGGTGATTTTCGCCTTTGGCATTTTTCACAACCAGCAATGTACAATTTAACATCTTTCTGCAATCCTGGCCAATAGTATTTGCATTTTATCTTCGCCAAGTTTTCATCCCAAGATGTGCAGAAGTCCTTTCATCATGGAACTGTCCTAATACTGTTCGTCTTTCACTGTATGGCACAACAGCTTGCAAAGAAACTTTGCCATTTTCGTGCTTTTTCTTTCGGAAGAGCATTCCATCCTCTAATACCAGACATCCCACTGAGAACATAAGCTTAATGAAGTTGCTTTGACCAGCAATCTCTGATGACTCCGGCTTTACACCTTTTTCAACCCATTTGATCAGTTGAGTTAGTCTCTGTCATCGTTTTGTTTGGCTTTCAAAGACAATTTACCCGTGGTTTGCACTATTTATGGTTTAACTATACTTTCAGAAGATGTACAACATGCTTTTCTGCAAGGTAAACGGCTGAGCGCATCTGCATTTGCTGCATTCCCTGGTCTGTGTTCAATGGTCATTTAAAAATTGCTAGTGATTCAAACCATCAAAGCTGGCCTTCTGGATTTTTGCTGTTCATTAGCCATTTCAAAGAACTGTGATCTGTTCTGACAAAAAACTGCTTGCCATACAAGTAGTGTTTGTAATACTTTGTAAAGAGACAACAGCCAACAGCTCCTTTCTTGTAACGCAATATTTCCGTTCGCTTTTGATAAGGTTCTGCTTCCAAAAGCAATTACTCTTTTCCCCGTTTTGTGTCTGTGAAAGAACTGCCCCTATTGCTACGTCGCTAGCATCTGTATCCAAAATAAATGACTGTGTAAAGTCAGGATGGGCAAGAATTGGTGCGGAGATAAGTACATGTCGAAGGGAGTCAAAGGATGCTTGACAATCATCTGTCCATTTGAAATTTGATCCCTTCTCAGTCAATTTGTTAAAGGGTTTTGCCTTTGCTGCGAAGTTGTGTATAAAACGTCTGTAGAGCTGAAAGGCCTAAAAAGCTTTTAACCTTTTAGATTAGTAGGCACAGACAAATTTTGTACTGCAGAAATTTTGGAAGGATCTGTCACTCCTTCCTCTGATACCACATGTCCGAGAAATTCAACAGTCTTATGAAACAAGTGACACTTTCTTGCTTTCAGTTTCAGGTTAGCAGATGACAGTTATCAAATACCTGTGTAAGATTTTCTAACAGTTGGTAAACGATTTCCGATAACAATGATGTCATCTAGGTACACCAAACATATTTGCCATTGCAAGCCACTCAAAAGAGTTTCCATTAGCCTTTCGAAGGTTGCCGGGGCATTGCAAAGGCCAAACGGCAAACATTAAAATGGAAAAAAACCACGTTTAGTTGCAAATGCCGTTTTTAGTTTATCTGAGTCATCCATGCAAATTCCAATACCCGGAGCACAAGTCGAGGGTTGAGAACCATTTTGCTCCGGTAAGACTGTCTAACGAGTCGTCGATGCGTGGAAGTGGGTAGGCGTCTTTGACTGTAGCTGCATTTAAACGCCTGTAATCCACACAAAATCGCAAAGAACCATCTTTTTTTTTGGCTAAAACACTTGATGCCCATGGACTATTCGATTTCTCTATGATTTTTCTGTCAAGCATGTCATCTAATTGCTTGTTCATCTCATCTTGTAAATGATGTAATTTTCTAGGAGGTTTTTTAGTGGGCGTGCATCCTTGGTATCAATAGTGTGTTTAACCAGTGAAGTACTCCCAAGTCTCTGTCTGACCTCGCAAATATATCTGCATACCTAGCCAAAAAATTCTGTAATTTAGGTATTTCACCACCATTTAGATTAACTTTAGATCTCTCAAAAAGATCCTGCAGATGAGATGGAAGATCTTTCATGGCTTATTTACAGAAGGGTTGGTTCAAAAACATTGTCAACTGAACTCAAATTCGCAATAAATGTTCCCGGATACACAGTTTGATGTTCATGGGATGGATTCATCATTCGGACTGGTATTTCTCCATCTTTTACATATCCAACTATCTTGCATTAATGCTTTTCCTGATTTGAGGAACTTTTCCATGGTTCTATCATACCTAAAACTTCTTTCATGTCGAAGGATTTTGACGGCATTGAGACCTTACAATAAGTCACTATCTCACTTCTGGCAGGAACGACAATCATCTCTTTCGAGTTAATTCTAAAGCAACCGTTTTGCCAAAGAAATCAACTTTGTAAACTTTGTCGTTTACCTTAAAATACCCCTTAACTATATCTATTGTACAATTGTATTTCTTCATAAAGTCGAGTCCAATGACTCCATCAAGAGAAAAATCTGCTACAATGACATCTTGGCTATAAAAACTCTCACCCGATTAATGCAAATGCTAGTTTTTCCTTTCACAGTTAAGTCGGTCCCACATGCGGAAGAGACTATTTGATCGGTTTTGTAAAAACTGGGTTTTTTTTGTATAGCCTCATAAACTTTACTTGACAGTACTGATAGTGTTGCTCCTGTGTCAACAAGCAAATTCGCTTCAATCCCCTGGATGGTAGCTTTCACGTACATTCCAGCCTCAGGGTCATTCTGGTTTACCCCAACTTGAGCTTTGTAAGACGTGATGCATTTGAATTTTTTTGTACAGGATGTTTCTTTGTACTATATGAGTATTTCTTTTGTGATGATGCGTTTTGTTGAGTTCTATAACCTTGTGGACAGTCATATCGGAAATGATTTGGAGATCCACACAAATAGCAGCGTCTGTTGCTGGTATCCAGGTTTCTTTTTTTTATACAACATCCTGGGAATTCTTTGCTTTCATGTCATTAACTTCCTTACGAATTTTCTTTTTTCATCCTTCAGCTCTACCAATATACTTGTGCTGATCTGATCAGATATGGTTTTCTTGTTTCCCTCAGTTTTCTTGACTGCATTGGTCGTAAGTGGGTTTGTTTTTCGAACATTTTACGATCAGATTTAACAAAAGCTTCCAATTCGACAGCATGTCAAAAATCATTGAGATTTAATGGCCTTGCTTGTTTTATTCTCAATCTCATGTCAGCATCTAGGAGGGCATCAATAAACTGTTCTTTTGCCAGTGTTTCTTGTACATCTCTTGGCGCCGTTTGGGGATGCCAAGCTTGTGGTCTTTTATGGATTGTCCCAGTTCTGGTAAAGTTTCCGTTGCTGTTGTCGGCGTTCTCGCAGCTGGGTCCTTTACAAGTCATTTTGATTCGAGGGTCAAATTCTCCTCTAATGCATTCACAAGTAAGACATAGTCATGCTTGTGTGTGTTAGGCAAATTCCCCTAACCCTGAGCCTGTCCTCGAAAGGAAACTGCTAAATATAAAAATTTCTCTAATCGTCCACTTATTCAACATGGCACATGCATCAAAATGGGCATAATCTAACCAGGATCCCGTACCATCAAATGTTTATATGAGTCTGTGGTTTTTCCTGTTGCCGTTATGAAACGGTCTCTGTATCTTGTCACAAAGCGACGATCCTTTCGGCGATTGTAATGTTTTACTCTGTTGCACTTCCAGAGACTGGTGTTGACATTAAATATCCAGGTCTTTTTCCCTCATCGGAAGGAAAACCCACTTGTACCAAACAACATTTCATCTTCCCAAAAAACTTTTCCTATGGGATGCTTTTTCGGTTTAACATCACCGTGAAAGTCTATATCAGAAAATCTGCCTGATGCAAAACCTGAATCTTTTGATTTCGTATCTGATGAACATCTGGGGTACTTGTTTTATTAGCACTTGTATCCTTGGCTAAACTAGCATTGTGAATGTTTAAACTGTCATTTTTCAACTCTTGTAGCTTCTGCTCATGAACGTTATTTCTTTGTCAATGTCGTGAATGTCCGTGTGCCATGTTTTACAATATGCCCACAAAATGAAAACAAATAATAGATCAACAAATGATACAAAATAGATAAACGTAAATTTTTTAAATGCCACCAAATTTGTAACGTTTTTACAAAGTACAAATAATTATTTAATAGGTCCGCTTGGGATTCCTTCCTAAGTATCACGTTTATAATATGAATCAAATAAACTTCAACAACAATGGCACATAACAAGAAACTGACTGAAATTCACTATGTGTATAACTTTTTCCTCGGTCCTATCTGGATAAATGATTAGCAAACAAATATAAACTTAACACAACGAATTATAAGAAAAGAATCAACCACAATTGAATCACTAACGATAAGCAAATAATCAAATATGAAGTTATAACACTGTAGTTGCAGACTGAGTGATTTAACCAACAATCCTGTTGTTTCCCACAGTCTGCAACTACCTAAAAAAAACACCCTAAAAGTCACTGAGACACCTTTTATTAAAAGTCACCAAGACACTATTTTAAGTCACCAAGACACTATAGTCACTGAGACACACTATTAAGGAACTAGGTTCCTGAGCTAGGGTGTAACTAACAATTCTGTTGTTTCCCGACACAGCCCAAAAACCCAGTCCAGGAGGTGTTATGAACGATGAGTAAAGCCAAGTAACCGAAACTTTTTGAGGTCCGTATTTATACCTTATTCTAATTACTATTGATTGGTTGATGATTCTGGAAATCTGATTGGTTATAATATCAAGCGCTGATTGGTCAATTATACAATGATTTGATTGGTCTATTTCAAAGGCATTTCAATCCAATATGATTTTCCGTTTCATTACACTTGTAAAATATAATTCACTGTGCTTGTCCACGTTGGGAAAATTATGACACAGGAACAAGACCAGTTCTAAATGATCTTTGCGAAACTCTTACGAGAGCTCTTGTAACTGCATGTGATAAAGGGGTTAAATCTGTTGCATTGGCTCCTATAGGTTCAGGTAAGTGAATGTTGTTTCCAGTATAGTTGGAATACATACATTAATTCCTCTTTGTTTTAATTGCCAAAGTTTCGGAAGTCTAATTTAAGTTCTAATTTCTAAGTGCAAACTATCTTTTTCAGGTAAAAAAAATTGGAATTCCAGAAAGCATCTGCAGCAATGTATATAAAAGCTATCAGGAATTATTAAATTTCTACCTGGCATGAATAATCCAATCAAAGAAATGCATTTTATTGATAAAAAAGAGGACATGGTAGAATTAGTAACAGAAACATATAAAATTGCTGTGAGGATCCAGAGTATCTTGATGAAAAATCTGTAATAATGCGTGTGAACGATCTACAAAAATATCAAGGGCCAGCTTAATATCCCAGAGATTTTTCAACTTCATCCCCTCCACTTTTGTGCCAGGACAACAGCATTTCCCATTGCCATACACAACATCTACCGTACTTTCATACCCCAGCAATTCACTTCCTGTACTCATTTACCCCAGCAATCCCAAATCCTGTACCCCCATATCCAAGCAATCCAACTCCTGCACCCCCATATCCAAAAATCCAACTCCTGTACCCCCATATCCAAGCAATCCAACTCCTGTACTCTCATACCCAAGCAATCCAACTCCTGTACCCCCATATCCAAGCAATCCAGCTCATTCTCAAATGTTCCCACAGTCTTCTGCTCAAATTCCAAGAATGTCTAACTGGAAACACATTAATTCCAGTGGAGAGACAGAAATCTTTGAGGTAAATAACCTACATGTACTCATTTACACTGAGGACCTTACAAAAATTCAGAACGTGGATATTCTGGTGTCAACAGAAAATCCCAAAGTACCTGGAAACGGCCAACTTGCAAAAGCAATTCTCGAAAAAGCAGGAAAACCATATCAGAAGGAGCATGCAAAACTGTTTTCAGGAAAGAAAAAACGTAACACAACCGAAGTTTTACAGACTGGTGCGGGATATCTGGGTTTTAAAATCGTTTTGCATGCCATTATTGATAAATTTCCGGATGATCTTCCCTCAGGATTTTACCAACAACAATTATGGGATACAACACTTAAGATACTAAATGCAGCAAACAAGGAAAAGGTGAAAAAGAAGAAAATGTTTTCCATTGCTTTGTCATTATTAGGAACGGGTGAGTATATTTACTGGAAATGACCCATGAGTTAAGGATCTTGTTCATTTATTTAATTAAAGTATTCTTGAGATCTGATTTTTAGCAAGGCCGAGAGCTGTTAATTTTTTTTCATAACAAGAAGATATATATTGTTGTGACCTTCAAATTAAGTTTTTCTTTTTTTTTTAACTTGTATTGAAACTACCTTGTTCTTTAAATCGATGTTGTTTGTAAAAATTTTTTTAAAGGGCTTGCACTTTTTTAGATAAGTTTCTTACATATATTGGGTTTTTTTTTGCATTATTAGGTTCAATTCAAATAAATATCTAGCAACATATGCTACCGTTATGCTATAAGCCATTGAATGTTTCTCATCAGCAGAGAGTGTCAATTTAAAGACGATCCATATTGTAAATTTTTACCGAACAAACTACGAAAGTAGTTGTCGATGTGTTTAGATCCTTCTGTTTAGGTTCAAATCCCCCAAAAACCGACGGGAAAAAAGAAAAAGGAGTTAAAAAAAGGATTGCGAAAGATTTTCGTAAGGATTCATGAATTTAACTCTAAAAATTATAAAAAGGTCGATTCTTGGAGATCATCTGCAAACCACAAGCAAAATATGGAATCTTTTTTGGTATCCGGCCTCCCAAAAATGCCTCTTTGGAAAGTGTAAAGATCCCTCTTCAGATCAAAAACCCGGATCAAAAACCTGTACAAAAAATTTTGAATGATCAACTCGGATTCTGAAGAAAGTGAAAACGAGATTTCAGACAACCAATTTGATGGTGAACTTTCAGAGAAAGGTGCGTGCGCTGATGAGGAGACAAAAATGATAATTTGTGCGTCATTTGTATGGACGATGAAATGACCACCCCGTACAGTTAAAAGATTGTCAACACAGTTCTGTCGTGAATGTATCACAAAATTTACACCATAAATCGGCATGCCCTGTTTGCAATACGGTTTACGGAGAAATGTACGGAAATCAACCAAAAACGGGACTGCTAAGAATCGATGATGCTTCTCTTCCGGGGTACAGCTGTAAAACCTGATTATCAGTTATGAATTTCCGGATGGAAATGACGGTAGCCATTTTGTTTTATCTTATTCAGTTCAATATATTTTGTACTTTTACAACATATTCTTGATATAAATTTTTTTAATTTTGCAGTATGAATTATTCTTGATTCGAGGACAATATTCACGAAATATTTCATTCACATTTGATTTCTTTTCTGACATGAAAACCACCCTAATCCTGGAAAACCGTATCATGGCCTTTCCCGCCAAGGTTACCTTCCGGACAATGAAAGGGGGGTCTCATTCTGGAAGTTTAAAAGTGCTTTTGAACATCGTCTGATATTCACGGTTGGTTTTTTTAACTTCCGGTAGAGACAACGTGGTCACGTGGAACGACATCCATCACAAAACAAGGAGAGATGGAGGGCCTGAAAAGTAAACGTTATTAATTTTAATAAAACCAAACAAAAAAAAATATTGAACAAGTCAAAAACAAATGCAGACTTTGCTGTTCATGAAACACATTTTTTCTCTTTTAATGCTTCATTACTTTGTTTTTAAATTTGAATATTTATCAGAAATATTTGATTAAGATTATATTATTGTTAGTATTTTATTGTTTCAGATTTGGTTATCCAGATCCAGAATACTTAGCAAGAGTTAGAGATGAACTGAAGGCCAAAGGAATTTCAGAGGAATGAAAACTGAGCCTTTTCCTAAAATGACAATAAAGATGCTGTTCTTTAGGCCATCGGTACAATTTCGTTTGTTTGCCCTTTGGAGTTCTGGCTAAAATTAGACCAACTCAAAACTTTTTTTAACATGCAGGAAACAATTTTTTCTCTCCCAGAATATTTGCAACCCGACAACATCTATTTTGGGGTTTATTAATAAACACCACCACCCACCGCTTTTAAAAAAGATGTTGAGCATTCAGCATTTATGTTGAAAATCCATAAGAAAAAATTGCCTACCTACCTACTGACCCATTTTTTTATCCTGAGACTTGAGAGGGTAAACAAACAATATTTTCTTGAAGAAGACTTTACATGTACATTTCTCCCTAACATTATACTCCTACAATTTTGCTTCTATTAATTATTCCACAATGCTCTTTTCTAAAAATTATATGTTTTGTCGGTGTTGCAAAGACGCCGGTATTATTCCAACATTTTAAATAGTCTTCTTGAGATATCAATGCCATTTTCGTTTTGTAAAATCATTCTCCATGCAATGCTCTATTCAATAAATCTGTATTTTAATATGGTCCAAAAGAATACAAGAAAGGTAGTTTTTCCCCGAAAATCTAGTGTAAACAGAAGTCAATGTACCCTCCATATCCGTTTTTTAAAAAAAAACGTTTCTATGCTGTATTTTTGTACACACACACAGAAACTAAAAACAAGTCAGGTATTTTAATAAAATCGTAGCATACAGGTAAATTTTTTCAGAAGTAAAACTAATGGGTTTCATTGACTGGACCTTACTAAATGAACATTTTCAAATCTATTTTGAATAATGCTCTCCTGTTCGTATGAATTAATTCATAGAAATGTAATGGATTGAAATGAATACTTTTATATTTAATTAATAAATAGACGTTGACATTTAATCATAATCACACGAGTTTAAAAATACAGCTGAAGCTGTAACACATATATTGGTCATATCATATCTTAGACTTAAATACATAATTAAAAATGGCTGCTAGGAAAAAATGTCAAAAGGGAGCACCCTAAGAAAAGTCTTGTCACGAGGAATACACCTGTGAATGTGAAAGCATACCCCACTACTAAAAGTTATTGTCAAGGTTGAAATTTTTGGCAGAAAAAAGATAAGCAGACAGTTGGACAGGACAAAATCTATATACCCTTCAAAATTTCGATTACGGAGCATAGAAATGTTACTTTTCCATGAACTATGATATTAAGAAATATATTGTCTATAAAGGGGGGTTTTCCGCGCCTTGCAATATGTCGGGTAATTTAAGAATGGTAAAATTGTTTTACTCGACCATTTCAAATATACTTTATGATTTAAAAAACTGTGTTTCTCTTTCTTTATAATCATAAATCGGTGAAAGTATGATAGAATTATACATGTATATGGATCTTTGGTCTAAATCAGACAGGTGAAATTAAAATAGGTGAGCCATCCAGAATCCACTTCACTATCCTTTTATCCGATATTATGATAAGTGACAGTATATGGCTATTGAACTTCTGGTAAACGTTTAAATTTAGCCACGCAAAAAAACTAAGTCTTTGTCCTATCTTTTGGAAATTCATAATTTTAAAAATTTCAAAGTCATACTTTTCTTAAAAAGGAAAAAAAATTTACTATCTAGAGTGGAATTGATACACGGAAAAATCCTGGAGTGAAGTACACATGTAATAATTCAGCAATGCCATCACTAAAAAAATCTATTTTTATTTTGACGTACCTGTAAGCAGCCATTTATTCCGGTATAACAATTTTGTATGTGTTTAGTAGATACATTGTAGATTAGAATAGAAAAGAAAATACATTGTAATACGAAATCAACACCATACCTGGTAAATTAAAATTTATAACATGACATAGCAATTAATTTCACTGTAATTTAAATACATATTGGTGCTTTTACATTTTTGATGACCCTATACAGATTAAAATAGACCAGTTGACTAGTCTTTCCAAATATGAAAAATATATTTTATATGAACATGAATAGAACATTTACGTCAATAAATAATTACAGATTGTTCAAGATAATGAATTAGGTACTGACTAAATGATAATAAACATACAGATAAGCTGTCGAAGCAACTGACTATATTTTTCTAAAACTTAAAACTACACTGTATATGCAGTTTTACTTCATATATTCAAAAGCCTGACATATTTTTTGTTATAAATTGCACATGAAAACATAAAACAAGAGAAGAGTAAATACCAGGGTTCGGGTAATCTAATTGTAATGGAAATGTATTGTAATGCATTACATGAACTAAAGTAATGCTTGTAATGTGTAATGCCCAAAAATTTGCATTACATGTAATGATAATGTAATGCATTACTTCATAAAATCCAGTGTACTGGTGGCATTACATAGCATTACAAAGCTTTATTTTGTATGTACCTATTTTAAGAAATTAAAATGGACTGGATGATGGAACTTATTGTTTAGGTTATTTTTAGGTCTTTCCACCTTTCTGTGGGAAAACCTATTGATATTCTTCTGTTTATTATTCTTTTTTTGGTCTTTCCACCTTTCTGTGGAAAAACCCTTGAAATGCTTATGTTTTTTATTATTCTATTTCTCACCTTATGTTTTGACACCTAAGACTTATCGAAAAACTTTATAGTTCATGATACTGGATATTTAAAGTTATTGAAAAATGACCCCCCATGTTTTAACTTTGTCTCCTTATGCAGTTATTGCCCCTTTCACCGTAAAACTTTTTCGCACTCCTCCAAACCGAAACCGTAGAGATGCAAAACCTTCACTAACGTCTTCAACTAATTTAGGAGACTTTTCAATCTATTCATTGCAAAAGTTTTCTTTGACCCCTTCAATGAGTAACTGCCCCTGAAAGTTTATAAATTTTATAAAAAACTAAAAAATTTAAAAACGAGAAGGCGTAGAGACATGAAACAAACTGCATATGTTTCATTGACCTTTGATCTTCAAATTCATTTCAAGTTCAAAGTTCAAGGTCATTCCAAATATGAGGAATACATTTCTTTTAATAGCTTTAATATCATTAAACATATACAATCTATCTTCTGTCTGTGATATGCACTTTTAATACTCTTTTGAAGATTTCATTCTTGTCCCCTAAGATTGACCCTTTTAAAAGTTATTGCCCTTTGCGCTAAAAACATTGTTATCGCTACTCCTCCGAAACCATAGACCGTAGAGACACCAAACTTTCATTAATGTCTTAAGGGTCTTTGCCTAACTTCATTGTATAAGTGCGAAAGGATCTGATGACCCCTTATATGAGTTATTTCCCTTTAACGTTTTGTTCTTACTATTAAACCTTATAACTTGAAAAGTATAAGTATAGAGGCATGGGGTCAATTGCATTGTGCCCTTTTTACCTTTGACCTTGAAGATTTTTTTAAGGTCAAGGTCAAGGTCTTTAATTTTTTATTTTCATTTTTTAAATTTATCCTTTTAAGACAATTTTGTTTTTTTATTTATGGAATTTAATTTTAAGGAAAAAATTTAAATGAAATTGAAATTAAAGAAGGTAAAGACCTCTAATTGTTCGAGAACAATTAGTCTACTAGTTTTTGGTTTTCCACCTTTCTGTGGAAACACCATTATTTCCTTTGTTTCTTTTTTATTATTTTTCCCCCGTGTGATTTTTTGTTTCAAGATTTATGAAAAGATTTTTAGTTGATAAGAATTATTGAAAAGATTATTGCAGTTCACCCTGCGTAAATGAACCTTGACCCCTTTCAAAGTTATTGCCCCTTTCGCAGTCTTTCCATCTTTCTGTGGAAAGACCTATTGATTTTCTTCTGTTATTATTATTATTAGGTCTTTCCACCTTTCTGTGGAAAGACCTATTGATTTGCTTATGTTTATTATTATTCCTATTATTTTTCTTCCGCTGATTTTTTGTTTCGACATTTATCGAAAAGACTTTTTGTTCATCGTAAAGGTCATTAAAAGTTAGGAACAAATTTGACCCAACGCATATGAACTATGACCGCTTTCAAAGTTATTGCCCCTTTCGCAAGAAATGCTTGTTATCGCTACTCCTCGGAAACCGTAATCCATAGAAGAATGAAACCTTCACCAATGTCTTCGACTACATGAAGGGACTCTGGAATCTATTCATTGCGAAAGTATTCGGTGACCCCTTTAATGAGTTATAGCCCCTGAAAGTTTTTGAATTTTAAAAATAATTAAATATTTTCAAAACGAAAAGTCGTAGCGACATGGGACTAACTGCATTAGATTCATTGACCTTTGATCTTAAAATTTATGTAAAGGTCAAAGGTCAAGGTCATTCCAAAATTGAGAAATTAAGCTCTTTTAATATCTTTTTTTGTCTTCTAACATATACAAACTGTCTTAGCATCATTATTAAACACTTTTAAAACTTTTTAAAGATTTAATTCGTTTCCCTTAAAATTGACTCTATTAAAAGTTATTGCCCTTTGTGCGAAAAACCTTGTTATTGCTACTACTTCGAAACCGTAAACCGCAGAGACATAAAACCTTCACTAATGTTTTCGACCCCTTAAGAAGACTCTGGAATCTATTCATTGCGAAAATATTCAGTGACTGCTTCAATGAGTTATTGCCCCTGAAAATCTTTGAATTGTACAAATAATTAAAAATTTTCAAAATGAGAAGTCGTAAAGACATGGGACTAACTGCATAAGATTTATTGACCTTTGCTCATAAAATTCATGTAAAGGTCAAAGGTCAAGGTCATTCAAAAATTGAGAAATTAAGCTCTTTTTATATCTTTTTTGTCTTTTAACATATACTTAATGTCTTTGAATCATTAATATGTACTTTTAAACCTATTTCAAAGATTTCATTCTTGTCCCTTAAGATTGACCCTACTATTAAAAGTTATTGTCCCTTTTGCGAAAAACCTTGTAATTGCTATTGCTCTGAAAAAGTAAATCGTAAAGACATGAAACCTTCACTTATGTCTTATGGGACTTTAGGCACAACTTTTATCTTCAAGTTAGAAAGGATCTGGTGACTCCTTGAATGAGTTACTGCCCTTTAATTCTTTTGTGCTTACCATGAAACCTTATAACTTTAAAACTATACGTCATGGAGACGTGAGGTTAATTACTATGTGACCCATGACCTTCGACCTTGAAAATAACTTGAAGGTCAAAGGTCAAGGTCACCTCCAAATATTGAATTTTTTTCATTTTTTTCTTTTTTTAAGCCATTCCTGGTTTCTTTTTAATGAAATTTAATTTTAAAGAGATAAATATTTCATGAAATTGAAATTCAAAGAAGGTGGAAAGACCTCTTATTGTTCTGTGAACAATAAGTCTCCTAGTTCTTCTTCTTATTTTTCTTCCGCTGATTTTTTGTTTCGACATTTATCGAAAAGACTTTTTGTTCATCGTAAAAGTCATTAAAAGTTAGGAACAAATTTGACCCAACGCGTATGAACTATGACCGCTTTTGAAGTTATTGCCCCTTTCACAAGAAATGCTTGTTATCGCTACTCCTCCGAAACTGTAAACCATAGAAGAATGAAACCTTCACCAATGTCTTCGACTACTTGAGGGGACTCTGGAATCTATTCATTGTGAAAGTATTCGGTGACCCCTTCAATGAGTTATTGCCCCTGAAACTTTATTAATTTTACAAATAATTAAAAATTTTCAAAACGAGAAGTGATAGAGACATGGGACTAACTGCATAAGATTCATTGACCTTTGATCTTAAAATTCATGTAAAGGTCAAAGGTCAGGGTCATTCCAAACTTAAGAAATTATGCTCTTTTTATATCATTTTTGTCTTTTAAAATATACAAACTGTCTTAGCATCATTTATATGTACTCTTAAAACTGTTTTAAAGATTTAATTTGTATCCCTTAAGATTGACGCTATTAAAAGTTATTGCCCTTTGTGCGAAAAACCTTGTTATAGCTACTACTCCGAAACCGTAAACCACAGAGACATGAAACCTTCACTAATGTCTTCGACTCTTTGAGGGTACTCTGGAATCTATTCATTGCGAAAGTATTTGGTGACCCCTTCAATGAGTTATAGCCCCTGAATGTTTTTGAATTTTACAAATAATTAAAAATTTTCAAAACGAGAAGTCGTAGAGACTAGGGACCAACAGCATAAGATTCAGCGACCTTTGATCTTAAAATTCATATAAACGTCAAAGGTCAAGGTCATTCCAAACTTAAAAAATTATGCTCTTTTTATATCTTTTTTGTCTTTTAAAATATACAAACTGTCTTAGCATCATTTATATGTACTCTTAAATCTGTTTTAAAGATTCAATTCGTATCCCTTCAGATTGACGCTATAAAAAGTTATTGCCCTTTGTGCGAAAAACATTGTTATCACTACTACTTCAATGGACAAAAGTATTCGTCATTTTCAAAATGGCGTCGCGTTGTTTACGTTCACAACGGAAGTTTTAAACGGAGATTTGTATACTTAAAATTAAAGTAACTTACCTGATATTTGGTCAGGTTTCCCTTCATACGGATTACTTCTTTAATCCGATTTTACGATCATTTCTTTTACCTCAGTGCTCAACTCAACTGATTTTCGCCCCATGTTTTCGAGTGATGTTTTCCAGTGTTTACAGACACACAAGTGACAAAATGACGTCACAAAATCGTGACGTAATTTCCCCAGTCTCTTTATTGAAAGTTTCATTCTATTTCGTTTGTTCTATAAATAGCGCAAGTGAAAAAATAGCCGAAAGAGGCATCGCGATTAACACAACGCCAATTAAAATGACGAATACTTCGAAAGTGTAAACCGCAGAGACATGATACTTTCACTAATGTTTTTGACTCCTTGAGAAAACTCTGGAAATTATCATTGCGAAAGTATTTGGTGACGCCTTCAATGAGTTATAGCCCCTGAAAGTTTTTGAATTTTACAAATAATTAATTTTTTTCAAAACGAGAAGTCGTAGAGACAAGCGACTAACTGGATAAGATATATTGACCTTTGACCTTAAAATTTATGTAAAGGTCAAAGGTCAAGGTCATTCCATAGATGAGAAATTAAGCTTTTTTATATCTCTTTTGTCTTTCAACATATACTTAAGGTCTTTGCATCATTAGTATGTACGCTTAAAATTTTTTAAAGATTTCATTCTTGTTCCTTAAGATTGACACTATTAAAAGTTATTGCCCTTTGTTTTAAAAACCTTGTTATTGCTACTACTCTGAAACCGTAAACCATACAGACATGAAACCTTCACTTATGTCTTAAGGGACTTTAGGCACAACTTTTATATTCCAGTGCGAAAGGATCTGATGACCCATTGAATGAGTTTTTGACCTTTAACACTTTTGCACTTACTATTAAACCTTATAACTTTAAAATATAAGTCATAAAGGCATGGGGTTAATTGCAATGTGACCCTTGACCTTTGGCCTTGAATATTATTTGAAGGTCAGAGGTCAAGGTCATTACCAATTTTTTTAAATTTTAATTTTTGTCATATTTTAAACTATTTCTGGTTTCTTTTTAATGAAATTAAAGTTAAAAGAGAAAAATATTACTTGAAATTAAAATTCAAAGAAGGTGGAAAGACCTCTAATTGTTCGAGAACAATTAGTCTCCTAGTTATTCTATTGCAATTTTTATTAAAATAAAAAAAAAAGCGCATTTATTTAGGCATTGGGGGATTTTAATAATGAACATATTCCTCACACAATTAACATAAACTGGTCGAATTTCTATGTGCAGTTTCTCCGTAACTTCGTAAAAACAATACCCATAGTTGTCTGTAACAGCCGAACTTCTTGAAAAAAAAATCTTTGTTCTGTCTTGTTGGATAAAAATTCAATTTTATCTAGTGATTTAACTCTTGATGAGTTAACTTTCAATTTCTTTTTGGATCTTCGGCAATGTTTATCTCCATAAAATCCTGTTAAACACGAGCTCCTCATGTCTTACCGGTATGGTGGGCACTTCCTGCTACAAAGTTAATTTTTTCCAAAGTTGAACGTAATGTTTGTTGCCATTTTTCTTTTAGGATGAAGTGGCAGATTCCAAGCGACCTTTTGGGGTTTAATATGCATATTACTGGTGAATTTAATAAATTTGAAAAATAATATTTAATTAAAGATGTACAATATGACTTTTGCCATTATTCTTGTTTTTGTTCCAAGTACACCATATATCATACTCCAACTGCATTTACTATTTTTATGAAGAACACAGCCATTGTGTTCAAAATAAAAAGAAATAAAGGCGAAAACTTATTTTTCTTCTGATTTCCTAGTTGAATATTAACGCAAATGTGCCTCCGTAGTTAAATCCTACTTTTCATCAGGTTAAAGAAAAGATCATCGTTTTGATTGGTTTGTACCAGGCTTGGGGTAATGCTAATTGTAATGGTAATGCATTGCAATGCATTACATGAACTCAAAGTAATGCTAGTAATGTGTAATGCCCAAAAAATTGCATTACATGTAATGGTAATGTAATGCATTACTTCATAAAATCCAGTGTAATGCTGGCATTACATAGCATTATTTTGTAAGATGTACCTATTTTAAGAAATTGAAATTGACATGGATGATGGAAATTACTGTTTAGGTTTGATTTATTTATTATTATTTCTTTTTTTTTTTTTTTTTTTTTTTTGCAAATGATGCTATTGAATAAAAGTGTTAACCTATTTAGATATAACATTTCTGTATCTATTTAAATACACCTTTAAATTTATTCTGTTGAAAGTACACATATCTTACATTTAAGTTTTCAAAATTATCTCAGATAAGAATTGATTTCAAAGAATTAAATGAAATTGTTTTAATAGTTTTAAAAGATCTTTTCTTTTTAGATCACATATGAGATACACTAATTAATGTACAGTGTAAACTGATAACTGCCACCTTTTAAATAGCTTGATTGTCATCAAGACACACTAAGCCTCTGGGTTATATAACAACTAAAACAATGCATTGTTTGGAGAAGTGCTCCAAATTACCATGCAGTCCTTTTCTCCTGACTGTGTTTATAAAACATTAATTAAGCTGGTCTAGCTTGTGCTGACCATGAAAATTCCACTGTACCAAAGAAAATAGAAGCCATGCAGGCATTCTATGTTTCACTGTGCTTAGCAGATCATAATGTACATCCTGTCTACTTCTTCAAAATGTTTGTCAATGCATTTATTTTTTTCATAATGTACTAATCAAAATAGCCTATATGCTTTATTATTAGATATTTAAGGCAGGGGTTAAAGTGCCCCAAAAGTTAAATTACTTCATGACTTCAATAGTTCCACAAAAAGTGGATATTGTACATGTGTTATAAAACTGACAATTCAGAACTTTGAACTTTCTTTGAGTGTAAGTTAATGACATTGTAATATATACAAAAACTTGAAATCAAATTTGATCCAGATATCATTTATCAAGTTTAGTTTTAAAGGGGTTAGATACATGCTTATGAAAAAAATATTGCAAAGTTTTGTATAAAATTCTATTTTTAAAAAACCTCAAAAAGTAATGGTAATGGTAATGCATTACTTTACTAAAGTAATGGTAATGTAATGCATTACTTTATGAAAATAGAGTAATGGTAATGGTAATTTAATGCCCAAATTGTTGAAGCAATGGTAATGCATTACTTTCAATGTAATTCGCCCCAAGCCTGGTTTGTACTAATTGACTGATTGCCCGGATAATCGAAATAGAAAGTAAAGGACATGATTGACAGGCGCAGCATCGTTGGAGAAAGAGAGATTTTTCCTTTAAAGTAAAAAACGGAGAAACATTGCACTTGCTTACATAAGCTACGTTTTCTGTCAAATTTTTGAACGACTCTGCGCAAAAAATTGCACTTAGAATTTTTTTTTTCACCCAAAACACCGATAAATATCTATATTTTATTCCACATGGTTTAAAATTATGCGCAATTCGACTCCACTCCGTGGAATTAAACACAACCAATTTTGTCCCCCAAATGGTCAGTAAAATTCATTACCGATGTCACAGATGTTATGTTTTAATTTGTTCTGATAATTGGCGCGCATTGCCAATTAAGTACGTTCACTGCGTTTGTTTGTGTTGTGTGCCTGATGGGAATGTTTTGAGAGATCATGTGACATTGGTTATTTTCGTATTTACACGTGTTTCCAGTTTGGTGACCTAATGTGACCTTACTACTGACCAATAACTGACCGTTTGTATCTCATTAATATGCATGTTTTAATATCTGCACTCAGTATATAAGCACTGTACCCGACAAATTCTTGACCCCCACGATTTTTGCCTTTACGGTAGAAGACAGAATTTGTATCATATGTTCTAAGTATTCTTCAAAGTATTTACTTGGAGTTTATTTAACTGGATTCCTGGTATGCTTCCTGTTTACCTTTATTATAATTATTATGTAAACGTATTTTATATTTTACTTTTATTAATTAATTCCGACAGCGAACAATCATATAATTTATGTGTTGTTAATGTCTGATCTTTAATGTAAAGTACTTGTCTTGTGTGTATTGTGTTGTGAGAGCGTGTTTAATTTATACTTTGTAGGTTTATTTTGCTATAAGCACATTATTAAATATTTGTGCCGAATCCAGTGTTGGAGTTTTGATATTCCTACAAAAGACCCGGTGACACCAATATGGTAGATTGTCTACCAAACGGGGGATAAAGTACCATTTGGTAGGCTGTGCCCAACCTGATAGAGACATAAGTGAAATAACTTATCGAAGAGGTATCGTGTCCGTGTTTCCTATTATTATTTAATATATTATATGTATTTTTATAATAATAAACGATTGATAAATGCGTTCAAAAACTTTAACCCATAATTATCAGCAAAAACTGAAAACATTATTTTAAAACTTATCTTCTGCTTCAATGGCCATGTTGATCTCTGTTTATGACTGTGAACTCTCGTTTAACTGTTGATGCAACGAATGCTGGACTCCCCGTCTTTTATTGAGCCATGAAAAGTCATAACTCTTCAAGTGTACGTATCTATATAAAGGGTTGAAGATTCTCGGTCTGCATGCGCTATTCTGTATACTTTACCACGGGAACTGTGTTAAATGAACCGTCTCTGTATTTACGATGGTAAAATGAATGTTTGAAGAGAATAACTGTCTCTGTCGAATGCAATGCCATATAAACTTTGGTAGACTGGTTGTAGAATCGACTCTTTCCAAACAGGGATGGGCCTATCTCCTGGCAATTTTTTGTCATTATACAGTATACGTCTGATTGCTGCAAAGAAAAGCCTTCGAGTGAATTAAAAGCGTGATTGAATTGAATTCGGTTCACCTGTTCTACATGTATCGACCTTTAAATACTGACCAATAGCACTGCTGGTAAAGTGCGAATAGAGAAAATCTTGGTTTCGGACACCAGCTACTATTGGTTTACATTAATGAGGCAGTTTATATCATGAAATTGAGACCATCGAATTTCACATTTATACTTCCATTTTTAAAGAAAAATCATTTCAATTGCAACGCAATTCGTGAACAAGTCAACTACAAGAGTTGTTACTAGAGGTCTTAGGATTATATTTTTTAGTTTTTGTGCAGTTGAGATAAGAATCTGGAGGAATTAATTTAGCACCAAACACAGCTTTTGTGCGTAATAATTTTTTTAAAACAGATTTTTGTATGAGTGGTATTTTGGTCGTCTATCTCATTTTTTTTTTCAGACCAGCGAGTAAGAGGAAGGCAGCTACTGTACGATTACTAAAAGGGGGGGGGGGCAAGCATATCTGCATAAAAAAATCATGAACATGAATTAAAAGAAAATCAAATGACTATTTTCAGAAAAAAGTACACCTCAACTTGCATACTACGGACCTGAGATGTTACTGGATAAATTTAGACTATATGCAACTAAACTTTAAGGATACTCACATCGTGTTTTGAATAAACATATGCTGCAAGGAAAATATTTCCATTATGCATTCGTTTATTGCTTTAAAAAGTTTGTTCGCTTGATCAAAACATTCGTATATGTATACCTGGTGCAGTTTTGAAATATTTGGTGTCATCGTCTTACTCATTCACACCATATCACTCTATTCAAAAGTAACAAAATAATTTAACCAAAAACACAATATCAGTAAAAAGAATTGATGGAACACGATGTATTGATTCAATCTATAGTCAAAAATTACTATAAACTATAAAAACAATTATTCTTTTTATGTAAATTTGAATAATTTCATATTATTCACGTTAAGTAACATAAACCAACAGTTGTCGCATTTACACCAATCAAAAGTCGCCCGTATAAAAATTTAACAGAAACCAATTGTAGCCTATTAGTCAAAATTATTTTGTTTCAAGGAGTCAATTTTTCAGAATAATGGGGATTCCCTACTTAAAACAAGGAAAATCTGATATATTTTGTTGTAAGACTAATTTAAACTTCATTTTATGGCAAATTGGAAGTCAATACGCAGCTTCCAAATAATGTTCCTCATTGTGCTTTATATACTGTTGATTTGAGAAAAATTAATATCGGTTTTCTTTGACATAAAATTCCTCTTTTAATCTAAATTAAATTTCCAGCGATGCCGCTTGACTATTGTGGCCCCACCTTACCCCTGGGGGTCATGATTTGAACATTTTAGAATCTACACTACCCCATGATACTTCCACATAAGTTTCAGCTTTTCTGGCCAAGTGGTTTTGAGGATATTTTTAAAGATTTCTCGTATATATTTCTATGTAAAATTTTGATTTCCCATTTTTGTCCCGCCAATCCCCCGGCCGGGGGTCATGATTTTAACAATTAAGTATCTACACTACCCGAGGATGCTTCCACATGTTTCAGCTTTTGTGGCAAAGTGGTTCTTGAGAAGTAGATTTTCAAAAATTTTTCTTATATATTTCTATGTAAATCTTTGATTCCCCATTGTGGCACCGCCCTATTCCTGGGGGTCATAATTTGAACAATTGAGAATCTACACTACATCACGATACTTCCACATGAGTTTCAGCTTTTCTGGCCCTATGGTTCTCGAGAATATTTTTAAAGATTTTTCCTATATATTTCTATGTAAAACTTTCATTCCCATAGTGGCCCTGCCCAACCCTTAAGAACGATGATTTTAACTATTGAGAATCTACACTATCACAGGATGCTTCCACATAAGTTTCAGCTTTTCTGGCCGAGTGGTTCTTGAGAAGAAGATTTTTAAAGATTTTTCCTGGATATTTCTATGTAAAACTTTGATTCCCCATTGTGGCCCCGCCTTACCCCCGGGGGTCATGATTTCAGCAATTTAGAATCTACATTACCCCACGATGCTTCCACATTAGGTTCATCTCTTCTGGCCCAGTGGTTCTTGAGAAGAAGATTTTCAAAGATTTTTCCTATATATTTCTACGTAAAACTTTGATTACCCATCCCGCTTAACCCCCGGGTTTCATGATTTTAACAATTTAGAATCTACACTACCCCAGGATGCTTCCACTTAAGTTTCAGCTTTTCTGGTCCAGTGGTTCATGAGAAGATTTTTAAAGATTTTTCCTATATATTTCTATGTAAAACTTTGATTCCCCATAGTTGCCCCGCCCAACCCCCGGGAATCATGATTTGGACAAAGTAGAATCTACACTACCCCAGGATGCGTCAACATTAGTTTCAGCTTTTCTAGCCCAGTGGTTCCTGAGAAGAAGATTTTTAATGATTTTTCTTATATATTTCTATGTAAAACTTTGATTCCCCATAGTGGCCCCGCCCAACCCCCGGGGATCATGATTTGAACAATTGAGAATGTACACTGCCCTAGGATGCTTGCACATAAGTTTGTGCTTTTCTACCCCAGTGGTTCTTGAGAAGATTTCTAAAGATTTTTCCTATATATTTCTATGTAAAACTTTGATTCCCCATTGTGGTCCCGCCTATCCCCCGGGGGTCATGATTTAAAAATTTAGAATCTACACTACCCCAGGATGCTTCCACATCAGTTTCAGCTTTTCTGGCCAAGTATTCTTGAGAAGAAGGTTTTCAAAGTTTTTTCCTATATATTTCTATGTAAATCTTTGATTCCCCATTGTGGCACCGCCCTATCCCTGGGGGTCATGATTTGAACAACTGAGAATCTACACTACATCAGGATACTTCCACATAAGTTTTAGCTTTTCTGGTCCAGTGTTTCTTGAGAATATTTTTAAAGATTTTTCCTATATATTTCTCTGTAAAACTTTGATTCCCCATAGTGGCCCCGCCAAACCCTTAAGAAGGATGATTTGAACAACTGAGAATCTATACTATCACAGGATGCTTCCACATAAGTTTCGGCTTTTCTGGCCCAGTGGTTCTTGAGAGGAAGATTTTTGAAGATTTTTCCTTTTGATTACCCATTGCGGCCCCGCCTTACCCCCGGGGGTTCATGATTTTAACAATTCAGAATCTACACTACCCAAGGATGCGTCCACATAAGGTTGAGATTTTCTGGCTTAGTGGTTCTAGAGAAGATTTTCAGAGATTTTTCCTATATATTTCTATGGAAAATGTTGATTCACCATAGTGGCCCCGTCCAACCCCCGGGGATCATGATTTGAACAATTGAGAATATACACTACCCCAGGATGCTTCCACCTAAGTTTCAACTTTTCTGGTCCGCCAAACCCTTAAGGAGGATGATTTGAACAACTGAGAATCTATACTATCACAGAATGCTTCCACATAAGTTTCAGTTTTTCTGGCCCAGTGGTTCTTGAGAGGAAGATTTTTGAAGATTTCTCCTGGATATTTCTTTGTAAATCTTTGATTACCCATTGCGGCCCCGCCTTACCCCCGGGGGTTCATGATTTTAACAATTCAGAATCTACACTACCCAAGGATGCGTCCACATAAGGTTGCGATTTTCTGGCTCAGTGGTTCTAGAGAAGATTTTCAAAGATTTTTTCTATATATTTCTATGGAAAATTTTGATTCCCCATAGTGGCCCCGTCCAACCCCCGGGGATCATGATTTGAACAATTGAGAATATACACTACCCCAGGATTCTTCCACCTAAGGGGATCATGATTTTAACAATTTAGAATCTACACTACCCCAGGATGCTTCCACCTAAGTTTCAGCTTTTCTGGTCCAGTGGTTCTTGAGAAGATTTTTAAAGATTTTTCCTATATATTTCTATGTAAAACTTTGATTTCCCATGGTGGCCTCGCCCAACCCCCGGGGATCATGATTTGAACAATGTAGAATCTACCCCAGGATGCTTCCACATTAGTTTCAGCTTTTCTAGCCAAGTGGTTCTTGAGAAGAAGATTTTCAAAGATTTTTCTTATATATTTCTATGTAAAACTTTGATTCCCCATTGTGGCTCCGCCCGACCCAGGAAATAATGATTTGAAGAATTGGTAATCTACACTACCCCAGGATGCTTGCACATAAGTTTCAGCTTTTTGCCCCAGTGGCTCTTGAGAAGATTTTTAAAGATTTCTTCTAAATATTTCTATGTAAAACTTTTATTCCCCATTGTGGCCCCTCCCGACCCCCGGGAATCATGATTTGAACAACTGAGAATATACACTATCCTAGGATGTTTTCACATAGCTTTCAGCTTTTCTGGCCAAGTGGTTCTTGAGAAGAAGATTTTCAAAGATTTTTCTGATATATTTCTTGTAAAACTTTGATTCCCCATAGTGGCCCCGCCCAACCCCCGGGGATCATGATTCAAACAATTGAGAATGTATTACCCTCGGTCCTTCCACATAAGTTTGTGCTTTTCTACCCCATTGGTTCTTGAGAAGATTTTCAAAAGATTTATTCTATACATTCCTATGTAAAACTTTGATTTCCCATTGTGGTCCCGCCCATCCCCCGGGGATCATGATTTTAACAACTGAGAATCTACTCTACATCAGGATACTTCCACATAAGTTTCAGCTTTCCTGGCCCAGTGAATCTTGAGAAGAAGGTTTTTAAAGATTTTTCCTAAATATTTCTATATTGAGAATTTGATTCCCCCATACTCGCACAGCCCTACCCCTGGGCATCATGATTTTAAGAGTTCAAAACCTACACTTCCCCTGGATGCTTCCACATAAGTTTCAGCTTTTCTGGCCGAGTGGTTCTTGAGTAAAAGATTTTCAAAGATTTCTCCTATATATTTGTATGTAAAATTTTCATTCCCCACTGTGGCCCCGCCCAACCCCCGGGGTCATAATTTTAACAATTTAGAAAATTTTCAGCTTTTCTGGCCAAGTGGTTGTTGAGAAGAAGATTTTTAAAGATTTTTCCTATACATTTCTATGTAAAATTTTGATTCCCCATTGTGGCCCCGCCTTACCCCCTGGGGTCATGATTTTAACAATTTAGAATCTACACTACCCCTGGATGCTTCCACCTAAGTTTCAGCTTTTCTGGCCCAGTGGTTCTTGAGAAGATTTTTAAAGATTTTTCCTATATATTTCCATGTAAAACTTTGATTCCCCATTGTGGCCTCGCCCAAACCCTGGGAGTCATGATTTGAACATTTGAGAAAATACACTACCCCTGGATGCTTCCAGATAAGTTTCAGCTTTTCTGGCCGAGTAGTTCATGAGAAAAAGATTTTCAAAGATTTTTTCAATATATTTCTATGTAAAACTTTGATTCCCAATTGTGGCCCTGCCAGACCCCCAGGGGTGATGATTTTAAGAATTTACAATCTACACTACCCCAGGATGCTTCCAGATAAGCTTCATCTTTTTGTGGCCCAGTGGTTCTTGACAAGAAGATTTTCAAACATTTTTCCAATATATTTCTATGTAAAACTTTGTTTCCCCATTTTGGCACCGCCCTATCCCTGGGGGTCATGATTTGAACAAGTTAGAATCTACACAGCCCCAGAATGGTTCCACATAAGTTTCAGCTGTTCTGGCCTTGTGGTTCTTCAGAAGATTTTTAGAGATATTTCCAATATATTTCTATAAAAATTTTGATTCCGAATTGTGGCCTTGCCCAAACCCAGGGGGTCATGATTTTAACAATGCAAAATCTACACTACCCCATGATGCTTCCACATAAGATTCAGCTTTTCTGGCCCAGTGGTTCTTGAGAAGAAGATTTTCAAAGATTTTTGTCATATATTTCTAGTGAAACTTTGATTCCCCATAATGGCCCCACCCAACCCAAGGGGATGATGATTTGAAGAATTGAGAATCTACACTTCAGTTTCAGCTTTTCTGGCCGAGTGGTTCTTAAGAAGAAGATTTTTAAAGATTTTTCCTATATATTTCTATGTGAAAATTTGATTCCCCATTCTGGCCCCGCCTTACCCCCGGGGGTCAAGATTTTAACAACTTAGAATCAACACCACCCAGGATGCTTCCACATAACTTTCAGCTTTTCTGGCCCAGTTGTTTTTGAGAGAATTTTTAAACAATTTTCCTATATATTTCAATGAAAAACTTTGATTCCCCATAGTGGACCTGCCCAACCCCCTGGGGTCATGATTTGAACAATTTAGAAACTAAATTACCCCAGGATGCATCCACAAAACTTTCAGCTTTTCTGCTCCAGTGGTTCTTTAGAAGATTTTTAAAGATTTCTTCTATATATTTCTATGTAAAACTTTTATTCCCCATTGTGGTCCCGCAGAACCCACGGAGGTCATAATTTTTACAATTCAGAATCTACACTACCCCCAGGATGCTTCCACATAAGTTTCAGCTTTTCTGCCCCAGTGGTTCTTCAGAACATTTTTAAAGATTTCTTCTATATATTTCTATGTAAAACTTTGATTCCCCATTGTGGCCCCGAACAACCCCCAGGGATCATGATTTGAACAATTGAGGATATAAACTACCAAAGAATGCTTCCAGATAAGTTTCAGCTTTTCTGGCCCAGTAGTTCTTGAGAAGATATTCAAAGATTTCTCATATATATTTCTATGCAAAACTTTGCTTCCCCATAGTGGCCCCGTCCAACCCCCGGAGATCATGATTTGAACAATTGAGAATACACACTACCCCAGGAAGCTTCCAGATAAGTTTCAGTTTTTCTGGCCCAGTAGTTCTTGAAAAAGAGATTTTCAAAGATTTTTCCAATATATTTCTATGTAAAACTTTGATTCCCCATTGTGGCTCCGCCCAACCACCAGGGGTCACGATTTTAACAATTTACAATCTACACTACCCCAGGATCCTTCCAGATAAGTTTCATCTTTTTGTGGCCCAGTGTCTCTTGAGAAGAAGATTTTCAAACACTTTTCCAATATATTTCTATGTAAAATTTTGTTTCCCCATTTTGGCACCGCCCTATCCCTGGGGGTCATGATTTGAACAAGTTAGAATCTACACTACCCCAGAATGCTTCCACATAAGTTTTAGCTTTTCTGGCCTTGTGGTTCTTCAGAAGATTTTTAAAGATATTTCCTATATATTTCTATGTAAAACTCTGATTCCCCGTTGTGGCCACGCCCAACCCCCAGGGGCCAAGATTTTAACAATGTAGAATCTACACTACCCCAGGATACTTCAACACAAGTTTCAGCTTTTCTGGCCCAGTGGTTCTTCATGGGAAGATTTTCAAACAGTTTTCCGATATACTTCTATGTAAAACATTGTTTCCCGATCGTGGCACCGCCCTATCCCTAGGGGTCATGATTTGAACAAGTTAGAATCTACACTACCCCAGAATGCTTCCACATAAGTTTTAGCTTTTCTGGCCTTGTGGTTCTTCAGAAGATTTTAAAAGATATTTCCTATATATTTCTATGTAAAACTCTGATTCCCCGTTGTGGCCACGCCCAACCCCCAGGGGCCAAGATTTTAACAATGTAGAATCTACACTACCCCAGGATACTTCAACACAAGTGTCAGCTTTTCTGGCCCAGTGGTTCTTCAGAAGAAGATTTTCAAACAGTTTTCCGATATACTTCTATGTAAAACATTGTTTCCCGATCGTGGCACCACTCTACCCCTGGGGTCATGATTTTAAGAATTTAGAATCTATACTACCGCAGAATGCTTCCACATAAGTTTCAACTTTTCTGACCCAGTGGTTCTTGAGAAGAAGATTTTCAAAGATTTTTCCTATATATTTCAATGGAAAATTTTGATTCCCCATAGTGGCCCCGTCCAACCCCCGGGAATCATGATTTGAACAACTGAGAATATACACTACCCCAGGATGCTTCCACATAAGTTTCAGCATTTTTCGCCCAGTTGTTCTTAAGAAGAAGATTTTTAAAAAATTTTCCTATATATTTGTATGAAAAACTTTGATTCCCCATTGTGGTCCTGCCTTACCCTTGGGGGTCATGATTTTATTAATTTAGAATCTACACCACCCCAGAATGCTTCCACCTAAGTTTCAGCTTTTCTGGCCAAGTGGTTCTTGAGAAGAAGATTTTCAGAGATTTTTCTTATATATTTCTATGTAAAACTTTGATTCCCCATAGTGGCCCCGCCCACTCCCCGGGTATTAGGATTTGAACAATTGAGAATCTACACTACCCCAGGATGCTTCCACATAAGTCTCAGCTTTTCTGGCCCAGTGGTTCTTGAGAAGAAGATTTCTAAAGTTTTTCGTATATATTCCTATGTAAAATTCTTCTGACTTCTGACCCCTAACGATGAAACAATTAATAATACTAATGAAATATTAGGAGAAATGTTTAACTTTTATCAAAACTTATATACAAGTAAAGGCATAGATTGAAATTATTGAGGACTATCTGTCAGAGATTGAAGTACCATTTTAAGTAACGAAAATAAAAATAACCTAGAAAAATTCTACTATTTCTATGAATGTACTTGTTAACATATGAAACACGATTCACCAGGTCTTGATTTACCTAATGAATTCTATAAAGATTTCTTCTATGGTTTTTCTTTCTATGCAAAACTTTGATGCTCTAAAAGAAATATATGATTCTTGGGAGATAATTTTTCATATTTCACACAACGACAATCAATAATATCACTAGTTTTTAAAAAGGGAGATAAAAAACTTTTAAAAAATTACCGTCCAATAAGTTTGACAAACACTGATGATAAAATCGTAGCGTTTGTATTTGCAAGTCAAAAAGTTTTATTTGAATTTAAATAAAAACCAAATTGCATATATAAAAGGAATACATTGGGAAAACGCTAGACTGGATTTTTGAATATTGTTCTAAGAACCAAGGAGGAATGCTTTATTATAAGTTTCAGCTTTTTCTGGCCCATTGGTTCTTGAAAGAAGATTTTCAAAGATTTTTCCAATATATTTCTATGTAAAAACTTTGATTCCCCAATGGCCAACCATTCCCAAACCCGCTTTTTAAAATGAAAAACAATGGATGGATTTCCCCAGATTCTTGACATAAGGAATTAGGCTTTTCTGCCCTTCTTTTCCTCTTTTTGCCGAAATATTAGCAATTAAAATTTTTTCATAATTTCATTAAAGGTATCTCAATAAATGATTTCAGAGAGGTTAAAAATATACAGCATGCAGATGACTTAACAGTAGATTTTAACAATTATCCATATAATATTAGATGTACCCATTTTGGAAATGCGCTTCTAAAATTAATATAACTAAAACAGAACATAAGTTTGCTTTTTGAAAAAGTGCCTTTTAAAGTTTTCCTATATATTTCAGTTAAATGTTTAGGTTCTACTGGTCATTGTTTGAAGAATATATCACATTTTCAAAAACTCTTTCTCCTGGTTCTTGAGAAGATTTTTAGAAATATACAACTCTTTTTGGCAAAGCGTGTATTATTCGGACACTATATTTCAAAATTGATATATGCATGTATGAAACTATTCAAAACAATAATTTTTAATTTCATTTGGCCCAAACGGAACACACTGATTGGTGACATATCACGAGGTCATGATTTTATTGATTTGAATGTAAACTAAAATCATTGAAAGCAGCGTGGATTCCACGATTACTAAATTCAAAAGGTTTACTGTTCGATATTTTAAATGATTTTTATAAAAAACTTAATGTTGATATCTATTATCTTTTAAAGCTTTCATCAATAGGTGTAGATAGCTTAAAAAATATACATGTTCCTTTATTTTACAAAGAAGTTCTAAGTTGTTTTAATGAATGTAAAACTTTTTAAAGATTTCTTCTATATATTTCTATGTAAAACTTCTGATTATTTTGGCAACAGCCAATCCCCGGAATTTTTGGTCTATATATTTTCTTTGACAATTGGATAAATATTTTTTATATATATATGAAAACTTTGATTCCCCATAGTGGCCCCGCCAACCCCCGGAGATCATGATTGAACATTTTTCCACACTATAATTGACAAATCTAATTGGCTATGTGAGAGACATTTTTCCAATATATTTCTACTAAAATTTGATTCAATTGTGGCTCCGCCCAACACACAATTTTTCAAATGCAAGCAACATAATAAACAAAATGTACCCCAGGATGCTTCCAACTTTCAGCTTTTTGGGAACTTCAGTGTATTGGAAAATCAAAATTTTTTCTACATATTTCTTATTGAAAAAAAGTTTTGTAAACCCAGTTTTCAAGCCATATTATCTAAAGATTTTGGAATATTTGAGGAATCAAGTTGGAAAAATATTCATGAATGTAATATTTTAGATATAAGAGATAAACACATAGAGAATTTTAAAACTATTGAATAATATATATTTGCTATGTAAAACTTTGTTCCCCTATTGTGGCCCCGCCCAAAATAGGAATGCAAAACATCTGATTTTTGAATGTGATAATGTGTCTAATATATGGAATACTATAAGCAGATTTAAAATTCAGTGGAAACATATTTTGTTGTGGTTTTTCCAGAAAAAAATGATAAAACTAGATATATTTCTATGTAAAACTTATTTCCCCCCCGCCCAGAATTTATAAACATAAAATGTTATGTAGATTAGAGTCTTTAAGTGAAACTGAATTTAATTTATACAATCATGTTTTAAAATTTAGATCAATTTGTTTCTACACCCAGTTCTGTTTACTTTCTATATATGAACAAGAAGGATTTTTGAAAATCTTTCAAAACTAGTTTATATATTCTTGTATAAATTTCTATGTAAAACTTTGATTCCCCATAGTGGCCCCGGGGGGAGTCCCATTTGTGGCTCCCTCCCGCTACATGAAATTATATCTAAGTTTCAGCTTTTCTGGCCCAGTGTTCTTGAGAAGAATATTTTTTGAAAGTTTGTCTTTAATTTATTTTCTATATAATTTATAACATCCTGCGTGATGTCATAGGGACAACAATATCATTGTTTAGAAGGAGCTTAGAATCACACTATGCCTGGCAGTTCCACATAAGTTCAGCTTTTCTGGCCCAATGGTTCTTGAGAAGAAGATTTCTAAAGTTTTTCGTATATATTCCTATGTAAAATTTGTTTCCCCATTGTGGCACGGCCCTATCCCTTGGGGTCATGATTCGAACAATTGAGAATGTACACTACATCAGGATATTTCCACATAAGTTTCAGCTTTTTTGGCCCAGTGGTTCTTGAGGACATTTTTAAAGATTTCACTTATATATTTCTATGTAAAATTATGATTCCGCATTGTGGCCCCGCCAAACCCCCGGGGTCATGATTTCAACAGTTTAGAGTCTACACTACCCCAGGATGCTTCCAGATAAGTTTCAGCTTTTCTGGCCCAGTGGTTCCTGAGAAGAAGATTTTCAAAGATTTCTCATATATATTTCTATGCAAAACTTTTTTTCCCCATATTGGCCCCGTCCAACCCCCGGGGATCATGATTTGAACAATGGAGAATACACACTACCCCATAATGCTTCCAGATAAGTTTCAGTTTTTCTTGCCAAGTAGTTCTTGAGGAAAAGATTTTCAAAGATTTTTCCAATATATTTCTATGTAAAACTTTGATTCCCCATTGTGGCCCTGCCCAACCCCCAGGGGTCACGATTTTAACAATTTACAATCTACACTACCCCAGGATGCTTCCAGATAAGTTTCATCTTTTCTGGCCCAGTGGTTCTTGAGAAGAAGATTTATAAAGATTTTTCGTACATATTTCAAAGTGAAACTTTGATTCCCCATTGTGGCTCCGCCCGACCCAGGAGATAATGATTTGAAGAATTGGTAATCTACACTACCCTAGGATGCTTCCACATAAGTTTCACCTTTTCTGCCCCAGTGGTTCTTGAGAAGATTTTTAAAGATTTCTTCTAAATATTTCTATGTAAAACTTTGATTCCCAATTGTGGCCCCTCCCGACCCCCGGGAATCATGATTTGAACAATTGAGAATATACAGTATCCTAGGATGCTTCCACATATCTTACAGCTTTTCTGGCCAACTGGTTCTTGACAAGAAGATTTTCAAAGTTTCTCCTTATATATTTCTATGTAAAATTTTGATTCCCCATAGTGGCCCCGCCCAACCCCCGGGGATCATTATTTTAACAATTGAGAATGTACACTACCTCTCGATCCTTCCACATAAGTGTCAGCTTTTCTACCCCAGTGGTTCTTGAGAAGATTTTCAAAGATTTCTTCTATACATTCCTTTGTAAAACTTTGATTCCCCATTGTGGTCCCGCCCATCTCCCCGGGGTCATGATTTTAACAATTGAGAATCTACACTACCCCAAGATGCTTCCACATAAGGTTCAGCTTTTCTGGTCCAGTGGTTCTTGAGAAGAAGATTTTTAAAGATTTTTCCTAAATATTTCTATATTGAAATTTTGATTCCCCATACTGGCACCGCCCTACCCCTGGGGGTAATGGTTTTAAGAGTTGAGAATCTACACTACCCTAGGATGCTTCCACATAAGTTTCAGCTTTTTTGGCCCAGTGGTTCTTGAGTAAAACATTTTCAAAGATTTCTCCTATATATTTGTATGTAAAATTTTGATTCCCCTTACTGGCACCGCCCTACCCCTGGGGTAATGGTTTCAAGAGTTGAGAATCTACACTACCCCAGAATGCTTCCACATAAGTTTCAGCTGTTCTGGCCTTGTGGTTTTTCAGAAGATTTTTAGAGATATTTCCAATATATTTCTATTAAGATTTTGATTCCGAATTGTGGCCTTGCCCAAACCCAGGGGGTCATGATTTTAAGAATTTAAAATCTACACTACCCCATGATGCTTCCACATAAGATTCAGCTTTTCTGGCCAGTGGTTCTTGAGAAGAAGATTTTCAAAGATTTTTTTCATATCTTTCTAGGGAAACTTTGATTCCACATTGTGGCCCCGCCCAACCCCCGGGGATGATGATTTCAAGAATTGAGAATCTACACTATCACAGGATGCTTCCACATAAGTTTCAGCTTTTCTGGCCGAGTGGTTCTTGAGAAGAAGATTTTTAAAGATTTTTTCCTATATATTTCTATCTGAAAATCTGATTCCCCATTCTGGCCCCGCCTTACCCCCGGGGGTCAAGATTTTAACAACTTAGAATCAACACCACCCAGGATGCTTCCACATAACTTTCAGCTTTTTTGGCCCAGTTGTTTTCGAGAGAATTTTTAAACAATTTTCCTATATATTTCAATGAAAAACTTTGATTCCCCATAGTGGACCTGCCCAACCCCCCGGGGGTCATGATTTGAACAATTTAGAAACTAAATTACCCCAGGATGCATCCACAAAACTTTCATCTTTTCTGCCCCAGTGGTTCTTTAGAAGATTTTTAAAGATTTCTTCTATATATTTCTATCTAAAACTTTTATTCCCCATTGTGGTCCCGCAGAACCCACGGAGGTCATAATTTTTACAATTCAGAATCTACACTACCCCCAGGATGCTTCCACATAAGTTTCAGCTTTTCTGCCCCAGTGGTTCTTCAGAACATTTTTAAAGATTTCTTCTATATATTTCTATGTAAAACTTTGATTCCCCATTGTGGCCCCGAACAACCCCCAGGGATCATGATTTGAACAATTGAGGATATAAACTACCAAAGAATGCTTCCAGATAAGTTTCAGCTTTTCTGGCCCAGTAGTTCTTGAGAAGATATTCAAAGATTTCTCATATATATTTCTATGCAAAACTTTGATTCCCCATAGTGGCCCCGTCCAACCCCCGGAGATCATGATATGAACAATTGAGAATACACACTACCCCAGGAAGCTTCCAGATAAGTTTCAGTTTTTCTGGCCCAGTAGTTCTTGAAAAAGAGATTTTCAAAGATTTTTCCAATATATTTCTATGTAAAACTTTGATTCCCCATTGTGGCTCCGCCCAACCACCAGGGGTCACGATTTTAACAATTTACAATCTACACTACCCCAGGATCCTTCCAGATAAGTTTCATCTTTTTGTGGCCCAGTGTCTCTTGAGAAGAAGATTTTCAAACACTTTTCCAATATATTTCTATGTAAAATTTTGTTTCCCCCTTTTGGCACCGCCCTATCCCTGGGGGTCATGATTTGAACAAGTTAGAATCTACACTACCCCAGAATGCTTCCACATAAGTTTTAGCTTTTCTGGCCTTGTGGTTCTTCAGAAGATTTTTAAAGATATTTCCTATATATTTCTATGTAAAACTCTGATTCCCCGTTGTGGCCACGCCCAACCCCCAGGGGCCAAGATTTTAACAATGTAGAATCTACACTACCCCAGGATACTTCAACACAAGTTTCAGCTTTTCTGGCCCAGTGGTTCTTCATGGGAAGATTTTCAAACAGTTTTCCGATATACTTCTATGTAAAACATTGTTTCCCGATCGTGGCACCGCCCTATCCCTAGGGGTCATGATTTGAACAAGTTAGAATCTACACTACCCCAGAATGCTTCCACATAAGTTTTAGCTTTTCTGGCCTTGTGGTTCTTCAGAAGATTTTAAAAGATATTTCCTATATATTTCTATGTAAAACTCTGATTCCCCGTTGTGGCCACGCCCAACCCCCAGGGGCCAAGATTTTAACAATGTAGAATCTACACTACCCCAGGATACTTCAACACAAGTGTCAGCTTTTCTGGCCCAGTGGTTCTTCAGAAGAAGATTTTCAAACAGTTTTCCGATATACTTCTATGTAAAACATTGTTTCCCGATCGTGGCACCACTCTACCCCTGGGGTCATGATTTTAAGAATTTAGAATCTATACTACCGCAGAATGCTTCCACATAAGTTTCAACTTTTCTGACCCAGTGGTTCTTGAGAAGAAGATTTTCAAAGATTTTTCCTATATATTTCAATGGAAAATTTTGATTCCCCATAGTGGCCCCGTCCAACCCCCGGGAATCATGATTTGAACAACTGAGAATATACACTACCCCAGGATGCTTCCACATAAGTTTCAGCATTTTTCGCCCAGTTGTTCTTAAGAAGAAGATTTTTAAAAAATTTTCCTATATATTTGTATGAAAAACTTTGATTCCCCATTGTGGTCCTGCCTTACCCTTGGGGGTCATGATTTTATTGATTTAGAATCTACACCACCCCAGAATGCTTCCACCTAAGTTTCAGCTTTTCTGGCCCAGTGGTTCTTGAGAAGAAGATTTTCAGAGAGTTTTCTTATATATTTCTATGTAAAAATTTGATTCCCCATAGTGGCCCCGCCCACTCCCCGGGTATTATGATTTGAACAATTGAGAATCTACACTACCCCAGGATGCTTCCACATAAGTCTCAGCTTTTCTGGCCCAATGGTTCTTGAGAAGAAGATTTCTAAAGTTTTTCGTATATATTCCTATGTAAAATTTGTTTCCCCATTGTGGCACGGCCCTATCCCTTGGGGTCATGATTCGAACAATTGAGAATGTACACTACATCAGGATATTTCCACATAAGTTTCAGCTTTTTTGGCCCAGTGGTTCTTGAGGACATTTTTAAAGATTTCACTTATATATTTCTATGTAAAATTATGATTCCGCATTGTGGCCCCGCCAAACCCCCGGGGTCATGATTTCAACAGTTTAGAGTCTACACTACCCAAGGATGCTTCCAGATAAGTTTCAGCTTTTCTGGCCCAGTGGTTCCTGAGAAGAAGATTTTCAAAGATTTCTCATATATATTTCTATGCAAAACTTTTTTTCCCCATATTGGCCCCGTCCAACCCCCGGGGATCATGATTTGAACAATGGAGAATACACACTACCCCATAATGCTTCCAGATAAGTTTCAGTTTTTCTTGCCAAGTAGTTCTTGAGAAAAAGATTTTCAAAGATTTTTCCAATATATTTCTATGTAAAACTTTGATTCCTCATTGTGGCCCTGCCCAACCGCCAGGGGTCACGATTTTAACAATTTACAATCTACACTACCCCAGGATGCTTCCAGATAAGTTTCATCTTTTCTGGCCCAGTGGTTCTTGAGAAGAAGATTTATAAAGATTTTTCGTACATATTTCAAAGTGAAACTTTGATTCCCCATTGTGGCTCCGCCCGACCCAGGAGATAATGATTTGAAGAATTGGTAATCTACACTACCCTAGGATGCTTCCACATAAGTTTCACCTTTTCTGCCCCAGTGGTTCTTGAGAAGATTTTTAAAGATTTCTTCTAAATATTTCTATGTAAAACTTTGATTCCCAATTGTGGCCCCTCCCGACCCCCGGGAATCATGATTTGTACAATTGAGAATACACAGTATCCTAGGATGCTTCCACATATCTTACAGCTTTTCTGGCCAACTGGTTCTTGACAAGAAGATTTTCAAAGTTTCTCCTTATATATTTCTATGTAAAATTTTGATTCCCCATAGTGGCCCCGCCCAACCCCCGGGGATCATTATTTTAACAATTGAGAATGTACACTACCTCTCGATCCTTCCACATAAGTGTCAGCTTTTCTACCCCAGTGGTTCTTGAGAAGATTTTCAAAGATTTCTTCTATACATTCCTTTGTAAAACTTTGATTCCCCATTGTGGTCCTGCCCATCTCCCCGGGGTCATGATTTTAACAATTGAGAATCTACACTACCCCAAGATGCTTCCACATAAGGTTCAGCTTTTCTGGTCCAGTGGTTCTTGAGAAGAAGATTTTTAAAGATTTTTCCTAAATATTTCTATATTGAAATTTTGATTCCCCATACTGGCACTGCCCTACCCCTGGGGGTAATGGTTTCAAGAGTTGAGAATCTACACTACCCTAGGATGCTTCCACATAAGTTTCAGCTTTTTTGGCCCAGTGGTTCTTGAGTAAAACATTTTCAAAGATTTCTCCTATATATTTGTATGTAAAATTTTGATTCCCCTTACTGGCACCGCCCTACCCCTGGGGTAATGGTTTCAAGAGTTGAGAATCTACACTACCCCAGAATGCTTCCACATAAGTTTCAGCTGTTCTGGCCTTGTGGTTTTTCAGAAGATTTTTAGAGATATTTCCAATATATTTCTATTAAGATTTTGATTCCGAATTGTGGCCTTGCCCAAACCCAGGGGGTCATGATTTTAAGAATTTAAAATCTACACTACCCCATGATGCTTCCACATAAGATTCAGCTTTTCTGGCCCAGTGGTTCTTGAGAAGAAGATTTTCAAAGATTTTTTTCATATCTTTCTAGGGAAACTTTGATTCCACATTGTGGCCCCGCCCAACCCCCGGAGATGATGATTTCAAGAATTGAGAATCTACACTATCACAGGATGCTTCCACGTAAGTTTCAGCTTTTCTGGCCGAGTGGTTCTTGAGAAGAAGATTTTTAAAGATTTTTCCTATATATTTCTATGTGAAAATTTGATTCCCCATTCTGGCCGCGCCTTACCCCCGGGGGTCAAGATTTTAACAACTTAGAATCAACACCACCCAGGATGCTTCCACATAACTTTCAGCTTTTTTGGCCCAGTTGTTTTCGAGAGAATTTTTAAACAATTTTCCTATATATTTCAATGAAAAACTTTGATTCCCCATAGTGGACCTGCCCAACCCCCCGGGGGTCATGATTTGAACAATTTAGAAACTAAATTACCCCAGGATGCATCCACAAAACTTTCATCTTTTCTGCCCCAGTGGTTCTTTAGAAGATTTTTAAAGATTTCTTCTATATATTTCTATGTAAAACTTTTATTCCCCATTGTGGTCCCGCAGAACCCACGGAGGTCATAATTTTTACAATTCAGAATCTACACTACCCCCAGGATGCTTCCACATAAGTTTCAGCTTTTCTGCCCCAGTGGTTCTTCAGAACATTTTTAAAGATTTCTTCTATATATTTCTATGTAAAACTTTGATTCCCCATTGTGGCCCCGAACAACCCCCAGGGATCATGATTTGAACAATTGAGGATATAAACTACCAAAGAATGCTTCCAGATAAGTTTCAGCTTTTCTGGCCCAGTAGTTCTTGAGAAGATATTCAAAGATTTCTCATATATATTTCTATGCAAAACTTTGATTCCCCATAGTGGCCCCGTCCAACCCCCGGAGATCATGATTTGAACAATTGAGAATACACACTACCCCAGGAAGCTTCCAGATAAGTTTCAGTTTTTCTGGCCCAGTAGTTCTTGAAAAAGAGATTTTCAAAGATTTTTCCAATATATTTCTATGTAAAACTTTGATTCCCCATTGTGGCTCCGCCCAACCACCAGGGGTCACGATTTTAACAATTTACAATCTACACTACCCCAGGATCCTTCCAGATAAGTTTCATCTTTTTGTGGCCCAGTGTCTCTTGAGAAGAAGATTTTCAAACACTTTTCCAATATATTTCTATGTAAAATTTTGTTTCCCCCTTTTGGCACCGCCCTATCCCTGGGGGTCATGATTTGAACAAGTTAGAATCTACACTACCCCAGAATGCTTCCACATAAGTTTTAGCTTTTCTGGCCTTGTGGTTCTTCAGAAGATTTTTAAAGATATTTCCTATATATTTCTATGTAAAACTCTGATTCCCCGTTGTGGCCACGCCCAACCCCCAGGGGCCAAGATTTTAACAATGTAGAATCTACACTACCCCAGGATACTTCAACAAATGCAAGTTTCAGCTTTTCTGGCCCAGTGGTTCTTCATGGGAAGATTTTCAAACAGTTTTCCGATATACTTCTATGTAAAACATTGTTTCCCGATCGTGGCACCGCCCTATCCCTAGGGGTCATGATTTGAACAAGTTAGAATCTACACTACCCCAGAATGCTTCCACATAAGTTTTAGCTTTTCTGGCCTTGTGGTTCTTCAGAAGATTTTAAAAGATATTTCCTATATATTTCTATGTAAAACTCTGATTCCCCGTTGTGGCCACGCCCAACCCCCAGGGGCCAAGATTTTAACAATGTAGAATCTACACTACCCCAGGATACTTCAACACAAGTGTCAGCTTTTCTGGCCCAGTGGTTCTTCAGAAGAAGATTTTCAAACAGTTTTCCGATATACTTCTATGTAAAACATTGTTTCCCGATCGTGGCACCACTCTACCCCTGGGGTCATGATTTTAAGAATTTAGAATCTATACTACCGCAGAATGCTTCCACATAAGTTTCAACTTTTCTGACCCAGTGGTTCTTGAGAAGAAGATTTTCAAAGATTTTTCCTATATATTTCAATGGAAAATTTTGATTCCCCATAGTGGCCCCGTCCAACCCCCGGGAATCATGATTTGAACAACTGAGAATATACACTACCCCAGGATGCTTCCACATAAGTTTCAGCATTTTTCGCCCAGTTGTTCTTAAGAAGAAGATTTTTAAAAAATTTTCCTATATATTTGTATGAAAAACTTTGATTCCCCATTGTGGTCCTGCCTTACCCTTGGGGGTCATGATTTTATTGATTTAGAATCTACACCACCCCAGAATGCTTCCACCTAAGTTTCAGCTTTTCTGGCCCAGTGGTTCTTGAGAAGAAGATTTTCAGAGAGTTTTCTTATATATTTCTATGTAAAAATTTGATTCCCCATAGTGGCCCCGCCCACTCCCCGGGTATTATGATTTGAACAATTGAGAATCTACACTACCCCAGGATGCTTCCACATAAGTCTAGCTTTTCTGGCCCAATGGTTCTTGAGAAGAAGATTTCTAAAGTTTTTCGTATATATTCCTATGTAAAATTTGTTTCCCCATTGTGGCACGGCCCTATCCCTTGGGGTCATGATTCGAACAATTGAGAATGTACACTACATCAGGATATTTCCACATAAGTTTCAGCTTTTTTGGCCCAGTGGTTCTTGAGGACATTTTTAAAGATTTCACTTATATATTTCTATGTAAAATTATGATTCCGCATTGTGGCCCCGCCAAACCCCCGGGGTCATGATTTCAACAGTTTAGAGTCTACACTACCCCAGGATGCTTCCAGATAAGTTTCAGCTTTTCTGGCCCAGTGGTTCCTGAGAAGAAGATTTTCAAAGATTTCTCATATATATTTCTATGCAAAACTTTTTTTCCCCATATTGGCCCCGTCCAACCCCCGGGGATCATGATTTGAACAATGGAGAATACACACTACCCCATAATGCTTCCAGATAAGTTTCAGTTTTTCTTGCCAAGTAGTTCTTGAGAAAAAGATTTTCAAAGATTTTTCCAATATATTTCTATGTAAAGCTTTGATTCCCCATTGTGGCCCTGCCCAACCGCCAGGGGTCACGATTTTAACAATTTACAATCTACACTACCCCAGGATGCTTCCAGATAAGTTTCATCTTTTCTGGCCCAGTGGTTCTTGAGAAGAAGATTTATAAAGATTTTTCGTACATATTTCAAAGTGAAACTTTGATTCCCCATTGTGGCTCCGCCCGACCCAGGAGATAATGATTTGAAGAATTGGTAATCTACACTACCCTAGGATGCTTCCACATAAGTTTCACCTTTTCTGCCCCAGTGGTTCTTGAGAAGATTTTTAAAGATTTCTTCTAAATATTTCTATGTAAAACTTTGATTCCCAATTGTGGCCCCTCCCGACCCCCGGGAATCATGATTTGAACAATTGAGAATATACAGTATCCTAGGATGCTTCCACATATCTTACAGCTTTTCTGGCCAACTGGTTCTTGACAAGAAGATTTTCAAAGTTTCTCCTTATATATTTCTATGTAAAATTTTGATTCCCCATAGTGGCCCCGCCCAACCCCCGGGGATCATTATTTTAACAATTGAGAATGTACACTACCTCTCGATCCTTCCACATAAGTGTCAGCTTTTCTACCCCAGTGGTTCTTGAGAAGATTTTCAAAGATTTCTTCTATACATTCCTTTGTAAAACTTTGATTCCCCATTGTGGTCCCGCCCATCTCCCCGGGGTCATGATTTTAACAATTGAGAATCTACACTACCCCAAGATGCTTCCACATAAGGTTCAGCTTTTCTGGTCCAGTGGTTCTTGAGAAGAAGATTTTTAAAGATTTTTCCTAAATATTTCTATATTGAAATTTTGATTCCCCATACTGGCACCGCCCTACCCCTGGGGGTAATGGTTTCAAGAGTTGAGAATCTACACTACCCTAGGATGCTTCCACATAAGTTTCAGCTTTTTTGGCCCAGTGGTTCTTGAGTAAAACATTTTCAAAGATTTCTCCTATATATTTGTATGTAAAATTTTGATTCCCCTTACTGGCACCGCCCTACCCCTGGGGTAATGGTTTCAAGAGTTGAGAATCTACACTACCCCAGAATGCTTCCACATAAGTTTCAGCTGTTCTGGCCTTGTGGTTTTTCAGAAGATTTTTAGAGATATTTCCAATATATTTCTATTAAGATTTTGATTCCGAATTGTGGCCTTGCCCAAACCCAGGGGGTCATGATTTTAAGAATTTAAAATCTACACTACCCCATGATGCTTCCACATAAGATTCAGCTTTTCTGGCCCAGTGGTTCTTGAGAAGAAGATTTTCAAAGATTTTTTTCATGTCTTTCTAGGGAAACTTTGATTCCACATTGTGGCCCCGCCCTTCCCCCGGGGGTCATGATTTGAAGAATTGAGAATCTACACTATCACAGGATGCTTCCACATAAGTTTCAGCTTTTCTGGCCGAGTGGTTCTTAAGAAGAAGATTTTTAAAGATTTTTCCTATATATTTCTATGTGAAAATTTGATTCCCCATTCTGGCCCCGCCTTACCCCCGGGGGCAAGATTTTAACAACTTAGAATCAACACCACCCAGGATGCTTCCACATAACTTTCAGCTTTTTTGGCCCAGTTGTTTTCGAGAGAATTTTTAAACAATTTTCCTATATATTTCAATGAAAAACTTTGATTCCCCATAGTGGACCTGCCCAACCCCCCGGGGGTCATGATTTGAACAATTTAGAAACTAAATTACCCCAGGATGCATCCACAAAACTTTCATCTTTTCTGCCCCAGTGGTTCTTTAGAAGATTTTTAAAGATTTCTTCTATATACGTCTATGTAAAACTTTGATTCCCCATTGTGGTCCCGCAGAACCCACGGAGGTCATAACTTTTACAATTCAGAATCTACACTACCCCCAGGATGCTTCCACATAAGTTTCAGCTTTTCTGCCCCAGTGGTTCTTCAGAACATTTTTAAAGATTTCTTCTATATATTTCTATGTAAAACTTTGATTCCCCATTGTGGCCCCGAACAACCCCCAGGGATCATGATTTGAACAATTGAGGATATAAACTACCAAAGAATGCTTCCAGATAAGTTTCAGCTTTTCTGGCCCAGTAGTTCTTGAGAAGATATTCAAAGATTTCTCATATATATTTCTATGCAAAACTTTGATTCCCCATAGTGGCCCCGTCCAACCCCCGGAGATCATGATTTGAACAATTGAGAATACACACTACCCCAGGAAGCTTCCAGATAAGTTTCAGTTTTTCTGGCCCAGTAGTTCTTGAAAAAGAGATTTTCAAAGATTTTTCCAATATATTTCTATGTAAAACTTTGATTCCCCATTGTGGCTCCGCCCAACCACCAGGGGTCACGATTTTAATAATTTACAATCTACACTACCCCAGGATGCTTCCACATAAGTTTCAGCTTTTCTGGCCCAGTGGTTCTTGAGAAGAATATTTTTAAAGATTTTTCCTATATATTTCTACGTAAAACTTTGATTCCCCATTGTGGCCCCGCCCAACCCCCATGGGTCATGATTTTAACAATTTACAATCTACACTACCCCAGGATGCTTCCAGATAAGTTTCATGTTTTCTGGCCAAGTGGTTCTTCAGAAGAAGATTTTCAAACATTTTTCCAATATATTTCTTTGTAAAACTTTGTTTCCCGATCGTGGCACCCCCTACCCGTGGGGGTCATGATTTTAGGAATTTACAATCTACACTCCCCCAGAATGCTTCCACATAAGTTTCAGCTTTTATGGCCCAGTGGTTGTTGTGACGAGAAGATTTTCAAAGGTTTTTTTCTATATATTTTTATGTAAAAATTTGATTCCCCATAGTTGCCCCGTCCAACCCAAGGGGATCATGATTTGAACAATTGAGAATATACACTACCCCACGATGCTTGCACGTAAGTTTCCGCTTTTCTCGCCCAGTTGTTCTCAAGAAAAAGATTTTTAAAGATATTTCCTATATATTTCTATGTAAAATTCTGATTTCCAATTGTGGCCCCGCCTTACCCCCGGGGGTCATGATTTGAACAATTTAGAATATACACTACCCCAGGATGCTTCCACGTAAGTTTCAGCTTTTCTGGCCCAGTGGTTCTTTAAAAGATTTTTAAAGATTTTTCCTATATATTTCTATGTAAAACTTTGAATCCCCATTGTGGCCCTGCCTTACCCCCGGGGGTTATGATTTTAACAATTCAGAATCAACACTAACCCAACATGCTTCCACATCACCTTCAGCTTTTCTGGCCCAGTTGTTCTTGTGAAAATTTTTAAAGATTTTTCTTATATATTTCTATGTAAAATTTTGATTCCCCATAGTGGCCCCGCATTAGTCCCGAGGATCATCATTTTAACAATTTAGAATCTACACTACCCCAGGATGCTTCCACATAAGTTTCATCTTTTCTGGCCGAGTTGTTCTTGAGAAGAAGATTTTTAAAGACTTTTCCTATATATTTCTATGTTTAACTTTGATTCCCCATTGTGGCCCCGCCTTACTCCCTGGGGATCATGATTTTAACACCTTAGAATCTACACTACCCAAGGATGCTTCCACATAAGGTTAAGCTTTTGTGGCCCAGTGGTTCTTTAGAAGATTTTTAAAGATTTTTCCTATATATATTTCTATGTAAAATTTTTGATTCCCCATATTCGCCCTGCCCAACCCCGGGGATATTGATTTGAACAATGTAGAATCTACACTATCCCAGGATGCTTCCACATCAGTTTCTACATTTCTAGCCCAGTGGTTCTTGAGAAGATTTTCAAAGATGTTTCTTACATATTTCTCTGTAAAACTTTGATTCCCCATTGTGGCTCCGCCTGACCCCCAGAAATCATGATTTGAAGAATTGAGAATCTACACTACTCCAGGATGCCTTCACATAAGTTTCAGCTTTTCTGCCCCAGGGTTCTTGAGAAGATTATAAAGATTTTTTCTATGTATTTCTATGTAAAACTTTGATTCCCCATTGTGGCCTCGTTCAACCTCCGGGGATCATGATTTGAACAAATGAGAATATACACTAACCTAGGATGCTTCCACATAACTTTCAGCTTTTCTGGCCCAGTGGTTCTTGAGAAGAAGATTTTTAAAGATTTTTCCGATATATTTCTATGTAAAAATTTGATTCCCCATTGTGGTCCCGCCTTACCCCAGGAGGTCATGATTTTAACAATTTGGAATCTACACTACCCCAGGATGCTTCCACCTAAGTTTCACCTTTTCTGGCCAAGTGGTTCTCGAGAAGAAGATTTTCAAAGATTTTTCTTACATATTTCAATGTTAAATTTTGATTCCCCAGAGTGGCCGCGCCCAACCCCCGGGTATTATGATTTGAACAATTGAGAATCTACACTACCCCAGCATGCTTCCATATAAGTCTCAGCTTTTCTGGCCAAGTGGTTCTTGAGAAGAAGATTTTTAAACATTTTTCCTATATATATCTATGTAAAACTTCGTTTCCCCATTGTGGCACGGCCCTATCCCTGGGGGTCATGATTTGAACAATTGAGATTCTACACTCCATCAGGATGCTTCCACATAAGTTTCAGCTTTTCTGGCCCAGTGGTTCTTTTGAACATTTTTAAAGATTTCACTTATATATTTCTATGTAAAATTTTGATTCCCCATTGTGGGCCCGCCCAACCCACAGGGGTCATGATTTTAACAATTTACAATCTACATTACCCCAGGATGCTTCCACACAAGTTTCAGTTTTTCTGGCCCAGTGGTTTTTGAGAAAATTTTTAAACATCTTTATTATATATCTATGTAAAAATTTGATTCCCCATTCTGGCCCCGCCTTAACCCCGGGGGTCAAGATTTTAATAACTTAGAATCTACACTACCCAGGATGCTTCCACATAACTTTCAGCTTTTCTGGCCCAGTTGTTCTTGAGAAAATTCTTAAACATTTTTCCTATATATTTCAATGTAAAATTTGATTCCCCATTGTGGCACCGTCCAACCCCCGGGGATCATTATTTGAACAATTGAGAATATAAACTACCCAAGAATGCTTCCAAATAAGTTCCAGCTTTCCTGGCCCAGTGGTTCTTGAGAAAGAGATTTTTAAAGATTTTTCTTATATATTTCTACGTGAAATTTTGATTCCCCATACTGGCACCGCCCTACCCCTGGGGGTCATGATTTTAAGAATTTAGATTCTACACTACCATAGAATGCTTCCAGATAAGTTTCAGCTTTTCTGGCCCAGCGGTTCTTGAGTATAACTTTTTCAAAGATTTTTCCTATATATTTCTATGTAAAACTCTGATTCCCAATTGTGGCCACGCCCAACCCCCAGGGGCCAAGATTTTAAAAATGTAGAATCTACACTACCCCATGATGCTTCCACACAAGTTCAAGCTTTTCTGGCCAAGTGGTTCTTCAGAAGAAGATTTTCAAACATTTTTGCTATATATTTCTATGTAAAACATTGTTTCCCGATCGTGGCACCACTCTACCCCTGGGGTCATGATTTTAAGAATTTAGAATCTACACTACCGCAGAATGCTTCCACAGAAGTTTCAACTTTTCTGACCCAGGGGTTTTTGAAAAAAAGATTTTCAAAGATGTTTCCTATATATTTTTATGGAAAATTTTGATTCCCCATAGCGGCCCCGTCCAACCCCCGGGGATCATGATTTGAACAATTGAGATTATTATACCTCATTATAAATATTCTAAACAACGCATTATCTGATTGGTTCTAAGTTTTCACGTGAACGGGCCGTAAAACTTCATATTTCCCGGCCGTCGGCACGCTTTTCATCATATTCCACCTCTTGGGAACACGTAGTGTATTTTCCCGCAATATAGTTCTCGTTCGTTGAACGAAAACTTTCGAGAGAAGTAGACGTCACAATAGCATGGTTTACGTCACAAAACTGAAGACAATGTGTTGAACGAAGGGTTTTATAGTAACTTTACGTAAAAAATGAAAGTGACTTTGAGAGTGGTGCCGAATTTGAAAGTTTATGTTTATTTCAAAGGTTTTGCTTGTTTCGGTATAATAAACAATTCATTGCATGAATGTTCGGGAAAAATGAAGACTTATTCAGCCAAGAAATATCATATTCGCCTCGGGCAAAGCCCTCGGGGAATATGATTTTTCTTGGCTGAATAAGTCTTCATATTTCCCTCACTGTCATGCAATAAATGTATAATATACACTACTCCAGGATGCTTCCACCTAAGTTTCAACTTTTCTGGTCAAGTGGTTCTTGAGAAGATTTTTAAAGATTTTTCCTATATATTTCTATGTAAAACTTTGATTTCCCATGGTAGCCCCACCCAACCCCCGGGGATATTGATTTGAACAATGTAGAACCTACACTACCGCAGGATGCTTCCACATTAGTTTCAGCTTTTTAGCCAAGTGGTTCATGAGAAGATTTTCAAAGATTTTTCTTATATATTTCTATGTAAAACTTTGATTCCCCATTGTGGCTCCGCCTGACCAAGGAAATAATGATTTGAAGAATTTGTAATATACACTTCCCCAGGATGCTTCCACATAAGTTTCACCTTTTCTGCCTCAGTGTTCTTGAGAAGATTTTTAAAGATTTATTCTATATATTTCTATGTAAAACTTTGAATCCCCATTGTGGTCCCGCACATCCCCCGGGGGTCATGATTTTAACAAATGAGTATCTTCACTACATCAGGATACTTCCAGATAAGTTTCAGCTTTTCTGGCCCAGTGGTTCTTGAGAAGAAGATTTTAAAGATTTTTCCTATATATTTCTATATTGAAATTTTGATTCCCAATACTGGCACCGCCCTACCCCTGGGGGTCATGATTTTAAGAGTTTAGAATCTACACTACCCTAGGATGCTTCTACATAAGTCTCAGCTTTTCTGGCCCAGTGGTTCTTGAGAAGAAGATTTTTAAACATTTTTCCTCTATATTTCTATGTAAAATTTCGTTTCCCCATTGTGGCACGGTCCAATACCTGGGTGTCATGATTTGAACAACTGAGAATATACACTACATCAGGATACTTCCACATAAGTTTCAGCTTTTCTGGCCCAGTGGCTCTCGAGAACATTTTTAAAGATTTTACTTATATATTTCAATGTAAAATTTTGATTCCCCATTGTTGCTCCGCCCAACCCCCTGGGTCATGATTACAACAGTTTAGAATCTACACTACCCCAGATGCTTCCACATAAGTTTCAGCTTTTCTGGCCCAGAGGTTCTTGAGAATATTTCTAAAGATTTGTCCTATATATTTTTATGTAAAATTTTGATTCCCCATTGTGGCCCTGCATTACCCCCTGGAGTCAGGATTTTAACAATTTGGAATCCACGCTACCGCAGGATGCTTCCACCTAAGTTTCAGCTTTTCTGGCCAAGTGGTTCTTGAGAAGATTTTTAATGATTTTTCCTATATATTTTCATGTAAAACTTTGATTCCCTATTGTGGCCTCGTCCAACGCGCAGGGGTAATGATTTTAACATTTCAGAATCTACACTACCCCAGGATGCTTCCAGATAAGTTTTAGCTTTTCTGGCCCAGTGGTTCTTGAGAAGAAGATTTTCAAAGACTTCTCCTATATATTTCTATGTAAAACTTTGAATCCCAATAGTGGCCCCGTCCAACCCCAGGGGACCATGATTTGAACAATTAAGAATATCCACTACCCCAGAATGCTTCCACATAAGTTTCAGCTTTTCTGGCCCAGTGGTTCCTGAGAAGAAGATTTTCAAAGATTTCTCATATATATTTTTATGTAAAACTTTGAATCCCCATTGTGGCCCGGACCAACCCCCAGGGGTAATGATTTTACCAATTTACAATCTGCACTACCCCAGGATGCTTCTAGATAAGTTTCATCTTTTCTGGCCCAGTGGTTCTTTTGGAGAACATTTTTCCAATATATTTCTATGTAAAAGTTTGTTTCCCCATTGTGGTGCCACCCTATCCCTGGGGGTCATGATTTGAACAAGTTAGAATCTACACTACACCAGAATGCTTCCACATAAATTTCAGCTTTTCTGGCCCAGTGGTTTTTCAGAAAATTTTAAAAGAACTTTCCTATATATTTCTATGCAAAATTTTCATTCCCAATTGTGGCCTCGCCCAAACCCCGGGGGTCATGATTTTAACAATTTAAAATCAACACTACCCCAAGATGCTTCCACATAAGATTCAGCTTTTCTGGCCAAGTGGTTCTTGAGAAGAAGATTTTCATAGATTTTTCCTATATGTTTCTATGTAAAACTTTGATTCTCAATTGTGGCACCGCCCTATCCCAGTGGTTCTTGAGAAGATTTTCAAAGACTTCTCCTATATATTTCTACGTAAAACTTTGAATCCCAATAGTGGCCCCGTCCAACCCCAGGGGATCATGATTTGAACAAGTTAGAATCTACACTACCCCAGGATGCTTCCAAATAAGTTTCAGCTTTTCTGGCCCAGTGGTTTTTTAGAAAATTTTTAAAGATCTTTCCTATATATCTATGTAAAAATTTGATTCCCCATTCTGGCCCCGCCTTACCCCCGGGTGTCAAGATTTTAACAACTTAGAATCAACACTACCCAGGATGCTTCCACATATCTTTCAGATTTTCTGCCCCAGTGGTTCTTTAGTAGATTTTTAAACATTTTTCCTATATATTTCTATGTAAAATTTTGATTCCCCATTGAGGACCCGCCCAACCCCCAGGGGTCATGATTTGAACAATTCAGAATCTACACTACCCCAGGATGCCTCCAGATAAGTTTCAGCTTTTCTACCCCAGTGGTTCTTGAGAAGATTTTTAAAGATTTCTTCTATACATTTTTTTCACCTCTAAAACAAAACCTATTAGCTAAGCTATGAAAACCATCAACTCGTATCAGTCCTTTCAGTACTTTGATTTAAAAATCAAAGTAAAAGAATTTTCACTTTTCCCCTGTTTCCATGGAAACTATTGACAATTTGCAATTTTTAAATCCAATGAGCACAATTACAGATACTAATCATTACATCAATAAAATTTCATGAAGAATGTTCAAGGGACCAGAGAAAACACTTGCGGACAAAATTTGTAGCTTTTTGCAGATTTCCATGGCAAAGGTAGACATTTTAATACTGAATGACCACAAAACACAACTAAAAACGTGATCCTCCTTTGAGGAAAGTTTCAGGAAGATTGTCCCAGCCATCTTTGAGAAACAGCCTGGAGAACAAAAACATGCATACAATTGCAATATGTCGCCTGACTTCGTTCGGGGCAACATAACAATAACTAGAAAATTTGCTATTGCAAGTAATAGATTATGTCGACCCAAACTGGACAAGACTTTCATTTTTTGTATCACTAAAACAATACCCATTAGCTAAGCTTGGACAACCATCAACTCGTATCAGTACTTTGATTTAAAAATCAAAGTTAAAGAATTTTCATTTTTCCCCTGTTTCCCTGGAAACTATTGATAATTGCAATTTTTAAATCCAATGGGCACAATTACAGATACCAATCATTACATCAATAAAATTTCATGAAGAATGTTCAAGGGACCAGAGAGAACACTCGCGGACAAAATTTGTAGCTTTTTGCAGGTTTCCATGACAATGGTAGACATTCTGAAAATGAATGACCACACAAGACAATTACAAACAGTAATCCTCCTTTGAGGAAAGTTTCAGGAAGATTGTCCCAGCCATCTCTGAGAAACAGCCTGGAGAACAAAAACATGAGTACAATTGCAATATGTTGTCCCCCGACTTCATTCGGGGCAACATATCTAGAAAGTCTGCTATTGTAAGCAATAGCGTATGCGCCCCAAATTGGACAAGACTTTCATTTTTTCATCCCTAAAACAATACCCATTAGCTAAGCTAAGAAAACCATCAACTTGTATCAGTACTTTCAGTACTTTGATTTAAAAATCCCCTGTTTCCATGGAAACTATTGACAATTTGTAATTTTTAAATCCAATGAGCACAATTACAGAAACTAATCATTACATCAATAAAGTTTCATGAAGAATGTTCAAGGGACCAGAGAGAACTCTCGCGGACAAAATTTGTAGCTTTTTGCAGGTTTTCATGGCAACGGTAACCATTCTGAAAATCAATGACCACAAAACACAACTACAAACCGTGATCCTCCTTTGAGGAAAGTTTCAGGAAGATTGTCCCAGCCATCTCCAAAAAACAGCCTAGAGAACAAAAACATGTGTACAATCGCATTATGTCGCCCAAGTTCGTTTGAGGCGACATAACTAGAAAGTTTGCTATTGCAAGAAATAGGGAATGTTGCCCCGAACTGGACAAGTCTTTCATTTTTTCATCACTAAAACAATACCCATTAGGTAAGCTTGGACAACCATCAATTCGAATATCAGTTCCTTCAGTACTTTGATTTAAAAATTAAAGTAAAAGAATTTTCACATTTCCCCTGTTTCCATGAAAACTATTGAAAATTTGCAATTTTAAATGCAACATGCACAATAACAGATACTAATCATTACATCAATAAAATTTCATGAAGAATGTTCAAGGGACCATTGAAAACACTCAGCATTCGTCACATTTTGCAGGTTTCCATGGCAATGGTAGACATTTTGCAACTGAATGAACACACAACATAACAACAACCAGTGATCGTCCTTTGAGTAAAGTTTCAGGAAGATTGTCCCAGCCATCTCTGAAGAACAGCTTGTATAACAAAAACATGCGTACAATCGCAATATGTTGACGAACTGCATTTGGGGTGACATAATAAGAAAGACAGTAAAAACAATATGTTCCCCAACTTCATTTGGGGAACATAATAAACTGTTGGGTGTCATTAAGGTCAGACGACACATTCTTCATATATATCTTTTGGTATTATATAAAAAAATATGCATATTTGTCATTCTCATAAGATTTCTACATTGTTTTCATTATGTTTTAAATATGAGTACATAAAACAAGAGGCCCAGGTGCCACATCGCTCAACTGAGCACATTGGCTAGGAAAAATCACATCAGATCCGACCTGAATGTTCACTGAGGTGGGGGGGGGGGGAGGGGGGGGCTTGAATTATAATACTTTTTATGCCCCCATAAACAAAGTTTCGTGGGTATATAGTTTTTGTCGTGTTTGTCCGTCTGTCTGTCTCTCTGTCCGCAAAAACTTTAACCTTGCCCATAACTTTTGATTTAGTGGAGCTATGACATTTGTATTTCACGTGTATTCCTTGTGACAAGACCTTTTTTGGGGTACCACCAAATTTGACCTTTTGACCTTGGAGTTCGACCCACTTTTACACAAAAATTTTGAACTTTTACTTTGGCCATATCTTTTGAACAGTAGATACCAGGACATTTTTACTTGACATACGTATTCTTTGTGGACCTTTCATTGAGTACCAACAACCTTGACCTTTTGACCTTGGAGATTTCAGTACTTATGAAAAAACTTTAACCTTGGCTATAACTTCTGAACAGAAAGAGCTAGGTCTTTCATACTTCACATATGTAATTCTTGTGAGAAGACTCTTCATTAAATACCACGAACCTTGACCCTTTGACCTTGACATTTAACATACTTTAAAAGTACAACCTTGACAATAATTTTTGAAGGGTTAGGACTAAGGCTTTCATACCTCAAATATTGAATCCTTGTGACAAGACCTTTCATTTGATACCAAGAACCTTTGACTTTGAAGTTTAACCCACTTTTACACAAAAATTCCAAACTTTTACCTTGGCCCTAATTTTTAAAGGGTAGATACTGGGAATTTTATATTTCAAATATCAATTCTCTTTGGCAAGACGTTTCATTTGAAAACCAAGAATTTTGACTTTTGACCTTGGAGATTTCCGTACTTACCAAAACAAAAGGCCCATGGCCACATCGCTCACCTGAGTAACTTTGGTGATGCAGTTCTTTTCCAGATTTTCCCACTTCTTATATCTATTGTAACCCCCTACCCCCCCCCCCCCCCCCCCCCCCCCAACCATCCCCATCTTGATTTTAACAATTTAAAACCTACACTACCCCAGGATGCTTCCACGTCAGTTTCAGCTTTCCTGTCCTAGTGGTTCTTGAGAAGATATTTCCTATATATTTCTATGTAAAACTTGGATTCCTTATTGTGGCCCCACTCTAACCCCGGGGGTCATGAGTTTAACAATTTAGAATCGACACTACCCCAGAATGCTTTCACATAAGTTTCAGCTTTTCTGGTCAAATGGTTCTTGAGAAGAAGATTTGAAAAAAAAATTTCCTATATATTTCTATGTAAAACTTGGATTCCCTATTGTGGCCCCGCCCTACCCCTGGGGGTCAAGATTTTAAAAATTTAGATTCTACACTATCCCAGGATGCTTCCACATAAGTTTCAGCTTTTCTGGCCCACTGGTTCTTGAGAAGAAGATTTTTTAATGACCCCATCCTATTTTGTCTTTTCTTGATTATCTCCCCTTGGAAGGGGACTTGGCCCCTCATTTTTACAATCTAAACTCCCCATCATCCAAGGATGCTTTGTACCAAGTTTGGTTAAAATTGGCCCAGTGGTTCTTGAGAAGAAGTTGAAAATGTGAAAAGTTTACAGATGGATGGACGGGCTACGGACAAAATGTGATCAGAAAAGCTCACTTAAGCCTTCGGCTCAGGTGAGCTAAAAACCTTGGTCATAACTTTTGAACAGTAAGGGCTAGGGCTTTCATACTTCAATTATGTAATCCTTGTGGGAAAACTTTTCATTGGATATAAACAACATTGTCCTTGACCTTGGAGTTTGACATACTTTTTACAAACTTTAACATTTGCCAAAACTTTTGAACAGTAAGGGCTAGAGCTTTCATATTTCACATATGTAATCCTTGTGACAAGACCTTTCATTGGATATCAAGAACATTGACCCTTTGACCTTGACCTTGGAGTTTGACCTTCTTTTTACAAACTTTAACCTTTGCAATAACTTTTAAACGGTAAGGGCCAGCGCTTTCATACTTCCCATATATAATCTTTGAGACAAGGCCTTTCTTTAGAAACCAACAATCTTGACCCCGGAGTTTGTCCTACCTTTAAAAATGTTAACCTTGGTCATAACCCTTGAACAGGTGGTGCTAGGGTTTTATATTTCACATTTGTATTTCTTCTGAAAAGGCCTTACTTTAGGTAGCAACATATTTGATCACATTTGAGAAATCTTAACCTTCACTATGTTGCAATACGGGGGCATCAGTGTTTCAGAAACCTGTCTTGTTGAGAATGCATTCATATCAATATAGCATATGACTTTTCTGTTCTTGATAAAAAGATTTCTGTTTAAACATTTTGTTCCTATATATTACTTTGTAATAATTTGAATTTGATTCCCCACTGTTTCCCTGACCCTACCCCAAAGGATCATGATTTGAACAAATTTAAATCTTCAACACAAAGCTTTTCTGTTCTTGAGATTTTTCCCTATATTTTTTTATGTAAAACTTTGATAGGCCATTTTGGCCCCACCCTACCCCTGGGGGTCATGATTTGAACAAACTTGAATCTACACTACCTGAGGATAATTTCACATAAGTTTCATCTTTCCTGACTCCTGGTTCTTAAAAGATTTTTAAAGATTTTTCCTATGTAAAACTTTGATCAGCCATTGTGGCCCCACCCTACTCCAGGGGGTCATGATTTGAACCAACTAGAATCTACATTACCTAAGGATGATTCTATATAAATATCACTAATCATGGCTTTGAAGTATTTGAAAAGAAGATTTTAGTTTTCCCTATATATTGATATGTTTAACTTTGATCAGCTATTTTGGCCCCACCCTACCCCTGTGGGTCATGATTTGAACAAACTTGAATCTACTCTACCTGAGAATAATTTCACATAAGTTTCATCTTTCCTGTCTAATGGTTCTTGGGAAGAAGATTTTTAAAGATTTTTCCAATATACTCCTATGAAAAACTTTGATTGCCCATTTTGGCCCCACCCTATCCCCGAGGGGCATGATTTGAACAAACTTAAATCTACACTACATCAGGATGATTTCACATAAGTTTTATCTTTCCTGGCCCAGTGGTTCTTGAGAAGATTTTTAAAATGACATTAATTTTTCTCTATTTCAAAATTATCTTCCCTTGGAAAAGGGCTTGGCCCTTCATCTGAACAAACTTGAATCACCTTTATCCAAGAATACTTTGTTACAAACTTGGTTGAAACTGGCCCAGTGGTTCTTGAGAAGAAGACGAAAATGTAAAAAGTTTACGCCAACGACAACAACAACAAGAGGCCCATGGGCCCCATCGCTCACCTTAGCACGGTGGCTAGGAAAAAGTAGACATTGGTTTATTATTGAAAAGTTTAAATCCAAAAGTAATCCCATGACCTATAATGGCTTTCCTATTCTTGAGAAAATGATTTTTAAAGAATTTTCCTAGATATGTCTATGTAAAACTTTGATAGGCCATTGTGGACCCGCCCTACCCCCGGGGTATTGATTTGAACAAACATGAATCTACACAACCTGAGAATGCTTCCATATAAATATGATCAATTCTGGCTTTGCAATTAAAAAAAATTCCTATATATTTTTATGTAAAAATTTGATCGGCCATTTTGGCCCCACCCTACCCCCGGGGGTCATGATTTGAACAAATTTGAATCTACACAACCTGAGGATGCTTCCATATAAATATGATCAATTATGGCTTTGCTATTCTTGAGAAGAATATTTTTAAAGAATTTTCCTATCTATTTCTATGTAAAACTTTGATTGGCCATTTTGGCTTTGCCCTACCCCCAGTGTCATGATTTAAAGAAACATGAATCTACACAACCTGAGGATGCTTCCATATAAATACGATCAATTATGGCTTTGCAATTCTTGAGAAGATTTAATTTTTTTTTTTTTTTTTTTTTTTATATTTCTATATTTAAAACTTTGATCGACCATTTTAGCCCTGCCCTACCCCTGGGGATCATGACTTAACAAATTTGAATCTACACTACCTGAGTATAATTTCACATAAGTTTCATCTTTCCTGTCTAAGGGTTCTTGAGAAGAAGACTTTTAAAGATTTTTCTTATATACTGTAAATCACTTTTTATTCGCGAGAACTTTATTTTCGCGTAATTACGCGAGACAGTGTGCTCGCGAAAATTTAATTCTCGCGTATAATAGTATTCCTTAAGATTATGTAGAGCAATAACCACAATTCGTGAAAATTTTGTCTCGCTAATCAAGAGTCAATGACTATCTCGCGAAAATAAGGTGTCGCGAAAATTAAGTGATCTACAGTATTCCTATTTAAAACTTTGATCAGCCATTTTGGCCCCACCCTACTCCGGGGGGTCATGATTTGAACAAACTTGAATCTATACTACCTGAGGATGCTTCCATATAAATATGATCAATTATGGCCTTGCTATTCTTGAGAAGAAGTCGAAAATGTGAAAAGTTTACAGACAGACAGACAGACAAACAGACGAACACCGGACAAAATTTTGATCAGAAAAGCTCACTTGAGCCTTTGGCTCAGGTGAGCTAAAAATATGATGGAGGACATTCAGATGATTACCCATATGGGATATATAAGAAATATCTCCCTGTGGGGTCTTGTCCAGATGCCTGGTAAGGTACCCTAATTTCTTGTGAGGAAGCTTCTCTAAGTTCCTAGACATCAGAGACAAAGTCTTGGGGAAAATTATATATTTTTGAGGAAAGTGTCATCTGACCTTAACTGGAAAGATTTCTAGAAATTGCACAGTATGATAACATGAGCCCCATCCCCCAGGTGCTACAGGACCATGCAATTCAATATTTTTGTTTTCATCCTATATATACATCAGATGGGAAACACTAAAACTGGTTGATTTGGTTAAGCTTATTATAATTCCTAAAGAGAAGCTGAAAATTTCCAAAAGTTACTAAAAAAATACAACATAAAAAACCCAACAGTTAGTACAAAATACAACACAAAAAAATCATCAGTTACTACCAACATGCAACATACCCTAAAGGCAAGAAACAGATAGCAATAGGTCATCTAAGACAGTGATTCAAGTGACCTAAAAATATTCACAAAAAGTAATATCACTGGCAAAAAATAAATTTAAGCTTGGCAAAAAATAAATTTATTAGCTTAAAGTCACTAGAATTGAAATAATAAAATCATTTACAAACAAGAGGCCCAGGGGCCACATCGCTCACCTGAGCAAATCGGCTAGGAAAAAGCACAAATCAGATAAGAACTGAGAAGTTCACTGAAGGGAGGGGGGGGGGGATGCTTGAATTTTAATACTTCTTGAGATTGTCTTCATATTAATATAGCTTTTCTGTTCTTGGGATTTTTTCCTTGTAAAACGTTGATCCACCATTGTGGCCCCACCCTACCCTTGGGGGTTATGATTTGAACAAATTTAATTCTACACTACCTGAAAATGCTTCCATATAAATACTAGTCTCACTAATCACGGCTTTGCTATTCTTGAGAAGAATATTTTTTTAATATATTTTAATGTAAAACTTGGATCCTCCACTGTGGCCCACCGTATCCCTGGGGGTTATGATTTGAACAAACTAGAATCTACACTTCCTGAGGATGATTCCACATAAATATCACTAATCATAGCTTTGCAGTACTTGAGAAGACGATTTTGAAAGATTTCCCTATTCTAGTTATTAAGATTTCTAGTCCTATGTAGAACTTTGATCAGCCATTTTGCCCCCCCCCCCCCCAACCCCCAGGAGTCAAGACTTGAACAAATTTGAATCTACACAACCTGAGGATGATTACACATAAGTTTCATCTTTCCTGGCCCAGTGGTTCTTGAAAAGAAGATTTTTAAAGATTTTCCCTATATACTCACTCCTATGTAAAACTTTGATCGGCCATTGTGGCCCCACCCTACCCCTGGGGGTCATGAATTGAACAAACCTGGATCTACACTACATGAGGATGCTTCCACATAAGTTTCATCTTTCCTGGCCCAGTGGTTCTTGAGAAGAAGATTTTTAAAGATTTTCCCTATATACTCCTATGTAAAACTTTGATCGGCCATTGTGGCCCCACCCTAACCCCGGGGTTCATGAATTGAACAAACTTGAACACACATTACCTGAGGATGCTTCCACATATGTTTCATCTTTCCTGGCCCAGTGGTTCTTGAGAAGAAGATTTTTAAAGATTTTCCCTATATACTCCTATGTAAAACTTCGATCGGCCATTGTGGCCCCACCCTACCCCCAGGGGTCATGAATTGAACAAACTGGAATCTACACTACCTGAGGATGCTTCCACATGAGTTTCATCTTTCCTGGCCCAGTGGTTCTTGAGAAGAAGATTTTTGAAAAATGCCATTAATTTTTCACTAATTCATAATTATCTCCCTTTGGAAAAGGGCTTGGCCCTTCATTTGTACAAACTTTAATCCCCTTTACCTAAGGATACTTTGTGGCAAGTTTGGTTGAAATTGGCCCAGTGGTTCTTGAGTAGAAGATGAAAATGTGAAAAGTTTACGCCGACGACGCCGACAACGACGACGCCAGACAACGGACAAATTTTGATCAGAAAAGCTCACTTGAGCCTTCGGCTCAGGTGAGCTAAAAAGTTACATATCACAGGCTATTAATAAAAAAAATCACTTTTTAAAGTCAATTCTGTCTTTTTTGCAAGCAGTTAACTGGCATATATATTTATTATCTAAAGATAAAATATAAATTGCATGTGCATCAAAGTGATCAGAACTAAAAATTAAATTGTTCCCTTATCCAGCATCTAAATACTGCTTTGTATTGTGTAAACTATCTGCACAATAAAGTTGTGAATACTGATAAAAAAAAGACAAAAAATCAAATAAATAAAATGAAACTAACACATATACCTCTAAAATGGATTTTACATATTTTTCATTCTTAGAAAAATACATGTATAACTATATACTTCAAGTATACCTCGAATTCAATTGGCACTATCTGTTCATAAAAACTGTCAACATGTATACACTCATGAATATAGAACTAATGAA
>NW_026935332.1:0-64393 GCF_032062105.1 Saccostrea cuccullata | reverse complement strand
TTAAATTCACAAATAAACAATCTACCTTATACCAATTTTTATTCCAAAACTCCGTATACTTCCCGAGATATGCAGAGATGAAATGAAAAATTGACCTATTTTTTTTTACTTGGCATTAGCTTGGGCCCCTGACCATGCACATGTGCACAGCCTAAGTTTGAACCGCAACAAATAATTGCGTCGTATGTACATTATGTAATAGTATTTTCAAGTAGAATTTTTTTCCTCAGTTCGTAAATTTAAGTTTCTAAACAGTCATTCCGACTAAAAATCTTCGAAAGCGTCTGCTTTTACAGCTACGACTGCCATTTTGATAACCTCGAATGACGTTTTCTAAAGAGGGCTGCGATTGGTTAAAAATTTCCCGGAATTTATTGGACACCCTCTAGAGTTATCCCGTCTTTTCAACGAATAACACATCATGGAGGGTCTATCAAAATCACAACAAACAGCATTAGACATAGTTTTAAATGGTCACAGTATATTTATTGGCGGTCAAGCAGGTACCGGAAAGACGTACCTGGTGGGGCAAATCTATAGACTTTTGAAAGCTAAAGGGAAGAACATCAGTTGTTCGTGCACAACGGGCATTGCTTGTTCAAACCTAGACAAATGCTACTACAATACACAGTTGGGCTGGCATTGATGATGGAAGGCAAGTGTTTAATGTGTTATACTGATATACCCGGTAGTTAAAAAAAGAAAGTCAAGTTACTTTTGATAAAGGGAATTTGATTTTTTTTTAAATAAAAAAATACAATAAAACCATTATGAAAACTTAAAAGCTATAGTGGGAATGGGATATGATTTGTTACTGAATCCCCATGCATGTGTCCTATAAATCTAAAAATTTCTACATGCATATAGTTAACTTTTTTCTTTTCTTAAATATAGACATGACTTAACCAACATTCAATCCTGGATAAGAAGTCATAGAAAGGATGTCTATGAAAGAGTTTATAACACAGATGTACTTATTATAGATAAAATTTCCATGTCAGAAAAACTCTTTGATCAAGTTGAAGCAGTCTGTTCACTTAAAAATGACAATCTTTTATTCGGTGGCATACAAATTATACTCTGTGGGGATTTTTTTCAATTACCTCCAGTAAAGAATAAACTGTACATGGACGAAGGAAAATTCTGTTTTCAGAGTGAGAATTTTGCAAGATGTATAGTTCACAAAATTATTTTGAATGAGGTGATAAGACAGACTGACTTACAATTCATTAAATGTGTGAATGAAGTGTCAAAAGGCATCATAACACCAGAATCATTTAATCTTCTAAACAGTCTTCAGAAACCTGTAGATAAACCAGGAGATTCATCTTTTAATTTGTTTGCCACCAATGAATTAACAGATTCCTACAACAGGAACAGAGTTTTATCTGCACCAGGAACCCTCTTTAAATATCAGGCTGAGGACGAAGGAGATGCCAAGTACCTTCAAAGGATTCTTGCTCCTAGTACTCTTTTGCCCCATTATGCTTCTTTGTAATTTGACTGATAAGCTAGTAAATGGACTTCAGGGCATAGTTGTGAGTGGCAGTGGCCCAGTGGTACATTTTCCATCAATAAATACAACAATGAAACTAGAAATGGAGACATTTTCAGGTAATTTAACTTTGTTTATGTAATCTTGGTCAAATATTCAACAAATATAATATCACCTTATAAAATGCTAAGAAGGACTAAATTATGTAAAAAAAAAAAAATAACATACTGTTTTAAGATTTTGTTTCAATTACAGTTAACAGCCCTATTCTAAAGAGAAACATAGCAGAGAGGAAACAGATCCCAATCAAGTTGGCATATGCTATAACAGTCCACAAATCTCAAGGGATGACCATTGAAAGGTTTACATGCTATAAAAATATAGTGAATGCTCATGCAATTACACTAATTTTTTTATCAAACTCTCTGTTGTAAACTTCTTATTACACCCTCTGCTTGAAAAGCAGGAGGGTATATATAGTAATCAGTATGTCCATCCATCCGTCTAGTTGAATGTCCATCCGTTATGCTTTGGGGACCCATCTCTTATCCACAGCTTCTCTCATACCACTGAAAATGAAATTTGATGAAACTTTCACAGAATCTTTATTACATACATGTATTGCCATTGTGCACCTTCTAATTTACTTTTTGATCTGAAACATATGGTACCAACAAAACATGGACACTCCCATTATCATGATTATATTCATATGGGATGGGAGGGGGTATCATTTAGTGAGCTCATTGCTCACAATACCTCTAGTTTTCATTTTCTTCTCCATATTAGTCATTGACCCAGTTTCAAACAAACTTGACTCAGCTAGAGTATCTTAGCATGAAAAAGAATATTATATGTATTTTTTTTTTCTAAATAAAGGGCCAACTTTCTTATTAGGGGAAATCAGAAAATGTTATTTCACAATTTAAAAGTTTAAATTACCCGGTACTTCTCAAAAACGTAACTTGCATGGTTGCAAAAGATGAAACAATTATGTGGAACAGTGAAAGTGTAAAGTTCATTATCACTGCTGGTAAAGTGCGAATCGAGAAAATCTTGGTTTCGGACACCAGCTACTATTGGCACCTGTGAATTATCTAGTTTAATACATTTTTTTTATAAAACACAATAAAAATCACTTTCTAGAAAGCAAATTCAAGCGATTGGATTGCTTTTATACCCGAAAAGGGCTCATATCGAAATATTACTTGTAAATGACTGTTTACATCGTGTTTTTCACGTACTCGTATTTGCAAAGTACATAAAGTACTACAGGACTAACTGGACAGTAAAGTTGATAAATTTAACTTTAATCCAACGTTTTTCTATGCCATGGACACAAACAATGTGCTTTAAGTGAATTATTTCCATGGGATTTGCCAATAACTAGCAAATTTATTTTATAGGTGCTACGACTGGTTTCTGTTAAATTTTGACACAGGCGACTTTTGATTTGTGTAAATGCGACAACTGGTTTACGTCTCTGAGACTGTTGGTTTATGTTACTTAACGTGAATAATATGAAATTATTCAAATTTACATGAAAAGAATAATTGTTTTTATAGTTTATAGTAATTTTTGACTATTGATTGAATCAATACATAGTGTTCCATCAATTCTTTTTACGGATATTGTGTTTTTGGTTAAATTATTTTGTTACTTTTAAATAGAGTGATATGGTGTGAATGAGTAAGACGATGACACCAAATGATCCAAAACTGCACCTGGTATACATATACGAATGTTCTGATCAAGCGATCAAGCTTTTTAAAGCAATAAACGAATGCATAATGGAAATATTTTCCTTGCAGTATATATTTATTCAAAACACGATGTGAGTATCTTTAGAGTTGAACTGCATATAGTATAAATTTATCCAGTAACATCTCAGGTCCGTAGTATGCAAGTTGAGGTATACTTTTTTCTGAAAATAGTCGTTTGATTTTCTTTTAATTCATGTTCATGATTTTTTTTATGCAGATATGCTTGCCCCTCCCCCTTTTTAGTAATCGTAAAGTAGCTGCCTTCCTGCAAATCGCTGGTCTAAAAAAAAAACCAGAAGTCTCTGTCGAGACTGAAGCTCTACTGGTTTGTACTTATAGCAAAGGAAGAGAAAAGTACTTAAGCAGTTGGGAATTGAAACTTCACAACAGCAATAAATAGAATAATGATCCTTGATAAAGTATCTTTATGTTCTTAGTGTAGTCTACTTGTGTGCCAAGTTATATTGAAATCAGACCAAAACTGTAGGAGGAGTAGCATTTTGAAAAATTGTTTACAGACAGACGGACAGACAGACAGACAGACGGAGAGATGGACGGACGCCGGACGCATTACTATCGCATAAGCTCTTCTGGTCTCTGACCAGTAGAGCTAAAAAGTGAGATAGACGACCAAAATGCCACTCATACAAAAATCTGTTTAAAAATATTACTACGCACAAAAGCTGTGCTTGGTGCTAAATTAATTCCTTCAGATTCTTATCTCGACTGCACAAAAGCTAAAAAACATAATCCTAAGACTTCTAGCAACAACTCTTGTAGTTGACTTGTTCACGAACCGCGTTGCAATTGAAATGATTTTTCAAAATGGAAGTAAAAATGCGAAATTCGATGGTCTCAATTTCATGTCAAGGAGGGCTATTTACAACAGTTGTGGAAATAGTAAGTGGATATTGTAAAGGAATTTACTTGTATTTGGAACGGCCAATTAGAAATAGTTTGAGAATATGACAGTTTGAAACCGAGAAACATTGCATTTTTTATGCACAATAAACATACACTTTTATTCCAGTTGGTGGCACTGCAGCTCGCCCGTCTGTCAATATATTTTTTTGGAGAGCTACAGTTCTGCAGCTAACCGTAAGGTTGAACTCTGGCAAATCAAGCCGTTGGGGAAAATGGAATATTTGAGGAAAGGTCTCCCACACACCAAGAAATAGACTGTTTCCTAGCTGCAGAACTGTATGTAGCGTTATGGTTTTATTGGTCTTGATAGTCAAGGATTAAAACATAAAACCATAACACTACAGTTCTGCAGATTTGTTGGCTTGTCAATCACCTGCGACTCTTATTCTTCTTCCATATGTATATACATTTAAAAAAAAAATTCACGGGTCTGCTTGTTTAATAAATAGATAGGTCTTTTTATGTCATTCAAATATGAATATATTAAAATATATTAGATATATTAAAATATTCCATACAAGTTGAATATCGGATATACTTAATGCCTGTCCATGCCATATTTCCAAGTCAAAAGTTAAAAAATTATTCAGGAGGTGAATAAAAAAGATATAACACACTTTCACGTTTCAACGTCTATTTCCTTCAAATACTTACATATATCTCTTATTCCGGGGTGGGGTGGGGTTCCAAGGTCTTTTTTTCCGTTTCTTCTACATTGAAAGTTAGTAACCCTTATAACATAGTCACATTGAAGATCACTATCAAGATGAAAGTGGAATTATTAACATTGAACTATGGGATAGAGCTTTAATGGACATATAACATATTTTAGTGAAAACATTATTTTTAGAGAATGATATCCAATGTATACTAAACAGAGTGAATTCTGCATTTTTTATCCTTTAACTTTAATCACACAATCGAACAATTTATGTGTGTGTGTGTAGGGGGGGGGGGTATATGCAATACACATTAAATACTAGTCAAGGACTGGAGGTATATGTTTTGGGACGTATTCAAGGACGTTGTACTATCTAATGTTCGAAAAGAAAGTCTTTAGATGCTTTACTAGGAAAACAATGATACAGCAGTAAAACGTCGCGCCTTATGAAACAGAACAAAAGCCAAACGTAGCAATTACAGGTGCCGAAAGTCACACATACAGCAACCATACTCGCGCTGTATATCAGAAAACTTTATATTGCATCAAAAGTTTTAATCTTGTGAAACATTAAAGGCATGGGAAATCATAAAGGACTCATACAATACATATTCATATCACTTTTAACACTAATAACGCAGTGTAAATCGTGTTTAACATGTAAAAAGAAAATTTGAATAGATCCAGTGAAATACATTGAACGGGTGTAATCTGAAGCAGTTACTGGATTGCTCCTTACATGTATTCAACTAATAAGCAATTCTACTGCATAAAATCATACTGAACATTAATAATTACGTCTTAATCAAATATTATATAATTTCTGATCGTTTAGTTGATATAAACTGCCTCATTGATGTAAACCAATAGTAGCTGGTGTCCGAAACCAAGATTTTCTCGATTCGCACTTTACCAGCAGTGATTATACTGTGGAGCTTCAAATGTATTCAAATCATGACTCCAGGGTGCTTATAGGTGTAGCCACCACAGGAGATCAAATTTTAAATATATGCAAGGAGTTTATAAGAAGAATTCAATACATATCTTTTCCTCAAGAAAAAAAAGCTATGATCATGATGATTAATTTTATAAATAAGCCACAGGCACAAACCTAATGTTTATGGAATCATTTCTTTTCAATATTATTAGCCCTGGAGTTTTCTTTTGATTTCTAAATTAAATTCAATATGTATTTAAAAATGACTACATCAAAAATACTTCAGTGACAAATTCTTGTGACAAATTACTAATATTGTATATCTATCTGACCTTAATCCTACTTAGGATGATTATTTGTACATTTATAAATAAAATTAAACAATAAAATGTCTTCTTTGTAAATTAATATTGTGTCAATTTACACTGCAGCTAGTGCAAAAGAATGTGTAGATATGTTTATGCAGATTATGTACTTTTTCTGCAACAGTTTCAACATGAATTCCTTTACTAAGAACCAAAGAGAAATTTTTATTTTTATTTTTCAATAAATCATAGCTAGATATATGCTTAAAATATAGAGTTGAAATTTTAATGAAATTTAAAAAAGGAAAATTTTTAAATTTGCTGATAAAAACTCAGCATGGCAAGAGTGCCGGTAAAAAGTATTTGTGAAATAAGTAATCTTCCCTCCATTGATTTATTTTTCTTTAATATAAAAACAGATTGGATGTGGACTGCAGACACACAGCTTGTAGTCGCTATTGGTCGTGTGAAGTCCCCATCAGGACTAAGGGTCATCAACCTCTGTAAGGAAGCATGCATTCCTCAGCCTGACATCATATTTGATTTCATAAAAGTTCCTTCTAGAGAGACTTTTAAAGACATAAGTTGTTGTCATGTCTCTAGGTTTGTTCATTTACTTTTATTATATATATTTCATTTAGCATATGATACAAAGAATCAGTTTAATTCATGTTAGTCAGTTAATGTTATGAAAACACAATCTTTTGTCCAAATGAAATGGAAATTCAACTATAATCTAATAGCTTTGATCTTTGTTGGGGGGAGTTCAGATGTACTTTTTCTCTTCTTCTTTAGTGGCCCATCCTTAGAATATGAAAATGACTCGGCACCTTTGTCATTTAGAGCAGCATTGGCTTTTTTTGATATTGTTGATTGGCCAATAATACTAATATTCAAATTTTTCTGATATTGAAGAACTGTTGGATTTGTGTTTGCCCCATTGTATGTTGCTCTTTGTTGGCAAAAAGTGTTCTCAACAGCATCAGAGTTGATAAGAGAGGGATGTACAATGATCTGTACATTGTTACGTTTGGGAGCTGTTGAACATAACTGAATAAATCCAAGAATACATTGCTTGACATGATCATGACACTGATACGACATGAGGTTTTTTGTAGGCATTGCTTTGCGCCACTCTTGGAACCAGCTAAGCACTTCCTGGAGCTCTGTAATTGTTGAATCATTCACCATTGTAATTGGTCTTGTGTCTCTAAATATGCGGACCATTTTGGATGTTTGCTTGAGCAACTTGATAACACCATTAAGGGTTGATCCATTTTGAAGGGAAGCCTGATACATTTCAAAATTTAAGACATCTTCAGCTAAGTGATTTCGCATTTTGTTTTGTGTAGACAGATATATGTGCTCATGGGTGAGATATCGGTTTATCTGAAGAGCATTGTTTTGATCCCATTCATAACAGTTAACAAATATGTCACATTGAATACTTTCCCCACTAGCAAGGATAAGATTTCAAATAGACCCTTTCTTCACACCACTTTTTATGATGTTATTTCGTATTTTTTTGGCAACATGGGAGTAATCCATCATAAAAAATGACATTTTCTTCAAAATTACAGGGATTTCTAACACTCATGTTTAAGTTGTTCTTTATATTTATATTCACAAATGACCGGTTGCTGCTAGCTCCATCCATGGATGTAAAAATACATGTAAACCCATACATTTGTAGTTGATCAACTGCATCCCAGAATATACTATGTAGATCACAGCCTTGAACACTGTCAGAAATGAAGTGTGCAAATGGAAATCTGAACCCGGTCATTCCAATAAACAGTAATTGTAGAGCATGCTTACCAAGTGTCTGTTCTTTCTTTCTGTCCTGTTCGTAGAGTGTCTAAGATATTGCTTTCTTCTCCTTTATTAACAAAGCCAACAGCTTCTATCACATTACCATTTTTTCTACTTGGATATCCTCCTGAACAGCTATTTCGTCAATAATAATGCCGCCATATCTTCCTTCTGGGGTAAGATGTAACCGTTCCGCTTCACAGTTCATCCATTTGAAAATTTCCCCATGAAACCCAGGTTTTTGTCGGACAGTATTTTTATACAGTATCAACAAAGATGAGGATGGTAATATGATAAGATGACTTTTGTATAAAGTTTCATATGCAAGAGGTGACCTGTTATATATATCTAAGCAAACTGAAATGACTTCTTTGGGCCATCTTCTTCCTCTGGAATTTCTTTGAATATTTTGAGCTTGGGACTGTAAAAAAATGATCATTTCTCTAGGTGCACCTGGCATAAGCTTCTCGATATCATTTTGTGCAGAATTTTTTTCTTGAAGTAAATTTCTTTGTGATTGTCCTTTTTCTGAAAATGTCATTTTTTGACATGAGGCACAAGTAGATAATTTCCCTGTTAAGGTAACAACTTTTTTGCATGACAATGATCGCAGTTTTCTAGTTCCCTTCTCACCAGGTTTGGAAAAAATGTCTGTAGTGTGAAATCGAGTGCAAATAACTGAACTATTTATTGTTACACCTTCAAAAACTCTCAGTAAATTGCAAATATTCAAAATAACTTCAATTCCTTCCTTACTTTGAATATAATTTGTGTCTATTTTCATGAACCTCAGATCAATAGATGTATTCCCAATGCTCACTGACCAAGTTCCATTTTTTTGTAAGCTTACGCAAAGTTGTAACTGAAGTCCATTGATTTCATAGCCTGAGGATGACATAAAAACAATTTCTTCTTCACTTCTCTTTTTAATACTAACAGTACTTGGTAACACTTGAATTAATTGGTCAAATTCAACAGTGTCTCCATTATCAGGGTCTTTATAACATAAGCCTTTTATTACTGTATACTTTTTACTATCTTTCTTCCTCCTGAAAAAAGTAGCACAAGGGTATAGGTATCTGATGTATAGTGAAAATTTCTCTTCACTTGTTGCATTCTCAATATTCTCAATGTTTTCAATGCTTTCAAATTTATATTTGGAGAAGGCTTCTTTAAGAATTATTTCTCTATCTTTGGCCTCTTTTACATGACTGATTAACCTGGAATGAAATAATTGCTAATATTAAAAGTAATGGTATATTTCATAATTTCTAAATCAGTTTTTAAAATGAAGGCTGTCTGCCCCCCCCCCCCCCTTTTTTAAAAGCGATCCAAAGGCATGTGTCTAAATCCTATGGGGTCTTAAATCCTCCAGCACAAAAAATACTACCTGGACTTAAGTTTTGTTCAAGTCATTTTCAGGTGTTTCATGGTAACTCACTTCTGCTATAGCTTATTAAAGTATGTTTAATTTCCGTTGACCAGATTTTTGCACCTTAAGGAGGTTGGGGGGTCAAAAAATTAACCACAAATTAACCACCAGATTTAACTTAATTTTTTTAGATATGATATCTTAAGCTGTCAACTATCATTTGGCAAAGAAAAATTTCAAAAATTTTAGTTTTAAAATTTGATTATTTTCTATATCTTCATATGGAGCTCTTCTTCTAAAGGAGATCAATATAGTCTAAAAATGGCCACAACCCCCAGCCCCCTTAAGGAACTAGTGTATTAGTTATATGGATCACATTGGCTTGTAAATAAAATAGGAGAAAATTGCAGAAAATATAGTGATTTCCAAATTTACAAAGAGAACTAAATTTGTGATTTTATTATCATTACAGACATGCTTTCCAAAGAAATCAAGAGTCTCAAGTGCCTATTATGCCTAATGTCAGGTTTGTTGATTCTGATTTTCAAGAGGATGAGGAGATGGATGACATTTTGGATATGCTGGAAGAGTCTATGAGTTCCAATGAAAACTTAAGAAACAATATACCCCCCGAGTTTAATATCTGTCAAACATTAGATAGTCTAAGATTCAAAAACCCTGTCAATACTATACAAGAAGAAACTAACAATGCCATTGACCTTTTATATAGAAATCTACAGGATACCAAGGAATTTTGTTCTGCAATATTTACCATCACTTCTTCAATAATGAAGGATTTAAAGATAAATGAGAATGATCCCAGACCAGTGGCTGCAGATAAACTTTTCAAATTCTACAAGCACCATAAAGAATATCAGTCATCAAAAAGTTATTTTGCTCTTGTACAGTTGATGTTCTTTGAAGTTAACAGAACACAAGATGAAGCAATATCACAACAAGTTATGTCCCATATTGCTTTCAGCTTGTCTGTCACAATAAGAAAGTTCCTCCTGAGTGAAAAAGAGAAGTTTTACAAGATTGGTGAAGGGAGTAAACAGAAGAGGGTTGTTATTGAGGAAAGTTATGGAAAGGTTAGATATGTTGGTGGTTACTGCATTGCTTCATTACGATTCCATTACAGAAAGAATAGAAATATCCATTGCTTCAAAACTGGGTCTGTAAACCAACAAAAATACAATGAGGCTGTAAACAAACTGGAAATTTTAGACGGACTTAGTCTAAGTGAACTTTCTGTACAGCTCACAACAGAATTCCCAGAGTCACTTATTGATACTGCATCAAGGCAAAGTGCATCACGAGGTCTTACAAATATTTCTGATGCATTGTTCAAATTTTTCCTGTCTCTTTGTCAAAAATGTCTTCATTTATTAATTGACAAAAACATAAACTTGCATGCAGAGGCATTTTTTCAGCATTGCATATCATCTATAACAAATGATGTGAACATGTATAAAGAATTTGTTGATTGTGTACCAAAAAATCCTAAGGAGGAATTCATGTATAATGATGTTGAGCCATTAATGTCTGATTTGTTGTGCAAAGTTTGCTGTATTGAAGAAATATATGTGGAAATTGTGAAGAAATTTCTTATGGTTATGTTCAAACAATTTATGAAAGACTTTTTAAGATGCCGGGCTGTAGAGAAAAAGATGGCCCATCGAAAACAAATTCAAGTGTCCAAGAAGAAAAGTGCAGGTATTAATGTGAACATTGATTTCATTATGCAAGACACATCATCAGGAAAATCAGTTTCACACTCTCTTTTAAAATCAGACACAAATTTGCTCGAGAACATGAAGAAGACGGAACTGTCTCGCCTTTGTCCCGTCTACAGTTGTACAACTAATGCGAGAGATAGTAAATAAGATTTGATTGTAAAACTAAAAACTGCAATTAAGAAATCAGATAAGATGCTATTCTGTGAAAGACTTTCAGCAGAAAAGGAAAAGGTGCAGGTTGATGATGATACCCCTGGCCCAAGTAAAAACCTGCTGCTAGAGGAACGAGTGGATTTGAAATCCTCTGCTAGTGCTACGTCATGCTCAGTTTGTCAGAAAGTAGATGGTCACAAAGACTGGATTCATTGTGTTATTTGTGATACCTGGATACATAGAAACTGTGCTGGACTAAGTAATTATTTTAAGTGGAAATCTGCAACTAAAAACTCTTCAAAGTTTTCCTGTCTGAACTGCAAAAACATTTAATATCAATTAACCATGTACATGTAGTTTAATTTGATTGATGTGGTGAATTCAAAAGCCGGGAGGGGTCAAATTCTTAGGCCATTTTTGACTGAAATCAGCAAGGTTTTTTTTTAGTAATTATGTATAATTATTATCCTAATAAAACACTTGATATTATGACCTGCAAGGGAAATTGTCACATGCAATTTTTATATGTCTCCAGTAGTAGTTTTGTAAACAAAATTCTTTTTATTAAATATAAGACATGGTAAAATAATTCAATTATTTATTTCATGCTCATAGGAAGATATTTTAATTTTTTGTATTTGTGTTTGGGGCCAATGTAAACTTGACAAGCAAAAATAAAAAAAAAAGAGTGTGTATGTTGGAGGGGGTGGGGTCATCAGGTGTTATTATTGTCTGTTCATAAAAAAAATGTAATCCCATTATAATATGATTTATTCAGGACTATTATATAGAATATACTGGCAATATTTTAGAGCCACTATCAGTTCCAATAGCTTTATTAATTAGTTTATTTGTTTATAGAAAACAGGATTTTTTTTTAGGATCTGTAGGGGGTGAAATTTTAAACCCCATTTCCAATGCTGAAAAGCAGGGTGTAAGCAATAAGTAAACCTTTTTTCATATTGAAAGCCAAAAGGAGCATAACATTGTTTTGAAAGGGGGCGGAGAAAACATTTCAACTTACCTGAAAAAAGGTCAAAAAGGAAATCTTAAAAAATGGCCCAGACTCAAAAATTCTATTTATTTTTTTGTTTACATTTTTTTTTTGGGGGGGGGGGGGGGGGGGGGGGGGGGGGGGGGGGGGTGGGTGGGTAGTGTCTTATTCTTTTAGTAACAAATTTTATTCATACACTTGTACCCTTATATACTGCAACGAAATGTGTGTGTGTGTGGGGGGGGGGGGGGGGCGAACCAACATTATATTAAAACATAGAAATCTATAAATATCCCTTCCATAATTATTTTTGATACCCTCATGCAGTCATGGCTTGTACACCCCCTTCCCTAAACTAACTTCTAGATCTAGTACTGTATTGGACGTACTAGTATTATATTCCATTGAAAAAAAAAGGAATATTTATCCGCACTTAATCGCATCGTCTTACCATGTAACCAGCAACATTTTTAATCTGTTGATTTTAATCATCTTTCCGCCAAATTATTATTTCCTTTACTCATATATAGCACAGGATATATCATTGAAAAGACGGGATAACTCTAGAGGGTGTCCAATAAATTCCGGGAAATTTTTAACCAATCGCAGCCCTCTTTAGAAAACGTCATTCGGGGTTATCAAAATGGCAGTCGTAGCTGTAAAAGCAGACGCTTTCGAAGATTTTTAGTCGGAATGACTGTTTAGAAACTTAAATTTACGAACTGAGGTAAAAAATTCTACTTGAAAATACTATTACATAATGTACATACGACGCAATTATTTGTTGCGGTTCAAACTTAGGCTGTGCACATGTGCATGGTCAGGGGCCCAAGCTAATGTCAAGTAAAAAAAAAATAGGTCATTTTTTTCATTTCATCTCTGCATATCTCGGGAAGTATACGGAGTTTCGGAATAAAAATTGGTAGTAAGGTAGATTGTTTATTTGTGAATTTAAACAAAAAGAAAAAAGAATTTTATGTCTTTTGATTTAATATTTTTATTCAGCAAAGTTGAGTACCCTCGTGTAGGAGTTCCATACCTTTTCTTTTTTTTTATACATGTCGGTAAGATCAAAGCGATCTGAAGGCCTGTGGTCTTATACGGGGTGTTTACACAGATATAGTTTTTTTTTACTATACGCTGCGACTACCTTTCGTTTTACTATACGTTGGTACTACGATTTTTGGCAGCGACTCAAGAATGTGATTATGACGTCACACTTTTCATTCACAGTCTAGACAGCCTAGTCTAGCCAGCCTAACCAGTTTGAACTGGATTTTTTTCTGAAAACAATAACAAAGACAGATTAGAACATAGCAATTTTATTCAGAATGAAAATACATCAATTTACTTTTTTCTTCTTCTGAGCCTTATCAGTCATCAGGGGTAATTTCCTCTTGGGTTCCTGGGTTTTTTTCTCCAGTTTTTTTATTTCTTTTACGAATTGGTGATCCTCCTCCTCCTCCTCCTCTGTACACTGATTAGCCCAATGCCCAATTTTCCCGCACTTGTAGCACGAATCCTTTTTTTTTCTGGGACAATCTGGGGCCCAATGCCCTAACTCTTTACAGATGTAGCATGGATCCGTCTGTCCTGTTTTCTTAGTCTCTCCGGATCCCCCTTGTCCCTCTTTTTTTCTGGTAAGTGCTTCCTCCTTTCATTTTGGTGATGTAAGTTATCAGTTCATTCAGGTTGTTATCAAGATCACTCATCTTGTTGTTCATATAATTCATCTTGTTATCAAGACCAGACAGCATGTTGACAATCCCATCCAGAGTTGTAATCAAGATGCCCATATCTTCTTTATTCACGTATTCTGGAAGATTATACATGCCCAAATTCAATCCCACTGCATCCTGTGACTCTGGCATGGGGGCTCCTACATAACCTTCAGGTGTCACAAAGCTAGGGTTTTGTGGGGTATTCATCATTGCTTCGGTCATAATATTTTTCACGTCTGTCAAGTTTGAAATGTCAACCAAGACTGATCTTAAATTTTCAGTTTTGCTTTATATACCTTTACTGTAAGGGCCGTGTGCATCAATACGTTTTACCTACTTTTTTTATGCTGACTACACAGGTAATACTTGGGCCGTGTGCAAAAAAATACGATAGACCTACGTTTTTTATGCTCACTATACAGGTAATACTAGGGCCGTGTGCAAAAAAATATACGTTTTACCTGCGTTTTCTACGAGGGGGGTATAAATGAGAAGAAAAGTAAAATTGATTTTACTGTGGCAGGACATAGATGCGATGAAGAAAGTATGTATTCAATACGGATTGAAATACCTGGAAATTTCACACAGGCTAGGAAATCAGTGACTTTTAATACCAGCCTCAAATCAAAATCTACGAATTACTACACCCGAAGACCGGAGAAGTCCCTGGATGCAATTAATAGCGGATCGAATACGATTCCGAAGGAGAATTCGACAGTTAGAAGCTTTTGTTAGTTTTTAAGAAAAATAAAATAAAAATCATTTAATATCACTGTTATTGTATGACGACTTTATACACTCGGGTTCGGATTCCCTGAATTTCGCTTTGTCACTGTGGTGGCGCTTTTTCCAAAAGCGATTTTTTTGTTTTAGCCTATCACATGCCAAGATTTTTGATCACATGATTGATTATTGATGTTGCCGCCATATTGAACTATCGTCTGCTTTTTGCAAAAGCGATTTTTTTTGTGTTATCCTATCACATGTCAGGATTTTAATCACATGATGGATTATCGATGTTTTGCCGCGATATTTGACTATCGTTTGGTATTGTGTATAAATTATCGTTTGGTATTGTGTATAAATACAGACCCTCCCGAGAGCTCACTGTCATTCTGCATTTTATTCTGGGTTGACTACTTAGAAGAAAAAGAAGGAAGAAGATGGAAACCCTGTTTAAAGGGAATTGTTTATGATACCAGGCATCGCGATTGAACACCACGTCGTGGTAAGAAGAATAGACACTGGGGAGGAGATCTCGAGGTTCAACATGGTGCGAATCCAGCTTAATACAGAACCACAGAACAGGAGGGCACACCCTTACACAAGAACAAGAAGTAGTAGAAGAAGAAGAGCACCATCGAGATCGCCTCCGCCACCACCGCCGGCCAGACCCGCTGGCCCCCAGACACGGGCAAGAAACGAGGGGCGCATTCCCCCCTGGGCCTTCCGTGTCCCCACCCAACCAATTATGTGTAGCCTGTGTCTTGCACAGGGGGAGCCAACCAACTTTTGCTGCAGCCGCTGCATCCAGCGACCAGCGTGCCTCTTATGCTCAGCTCGGATCGTTGAACAGAGAATGTCCTGCCCCCTCTGCAGGAACCAGGAGCGGCTGCTGGTACCTTTGTCCCGAAGGCAGGAATTTAACCCCCCTGAGGATGATTCAACTGATGACGAAGACATGGGAAGAATGGTAGAGGAGCTTTTGGCCGCCTAGGGGACCCATCTGGACCCACCCCACACCTGACAACAAAATGAAAAAAAAAAATTTAAAAAACAACCAAAAATAACCAAAAAAAAGGCCCTTTTAAGGGCCGCCCAATTGTTTCGAAAAGATGCTTACTTTACAGTCGATAAAATAAGAAACGTTCTGTGTGTCTCAGAAAAAAAAAGATGATCTTTTTAAAAAAAAAAATTACAGTCAAAGAAACGATTGTATCTTAGAAAAAAAGATGATCTTTTTATATACAGTCAAAGAAATGAAACGTTTGTGTGTTCAAAAGAGTACCCTTCTTATACAGTCAAAGAAATGAAACGTTTGTGTGTTTTAGAAAAAGAAAAGATTACCTTCTTATACAGTCAAAAAAGAAAAGAGTACCATAGTCAACAAGAAACATTGTGTGTGTCTCTCAAGTTATACCAGGTCACTTTTTATAAAAACGTTTAAAAATTAACTTTAACTTTTTTTAAAATTAACTTTTCTTTTAACTTTTTTTAACTTTAAATAATAAGAATAATAATAATAAACCCTTTTTAAAAATAAATTCACATCAAACACAAATTTTAAATTTTTTCATCAAAAACAACAATAACACATACACTTCATGTGGATAAAGAATGTACACCTATTTTGTCATAAGTGTGTACAAATTGTTTTCAAGATTTTAAAAAAAAAATATTTTGTTCAGGTAAATCTACAATCTCTGGGCTCCAATTCTTTGTTTCTCACCACTCATGATGTAAAATGAATCATTTTGTTCAGGTAAATCTACAATCTCTGGGCTCCAATTCTTTGTTTCTCACCACTCATGATGTAAAATGAATCTATTTTTAAAAAACACCCTTGTTTTTATAATAAAATACAACAACAACAATAAAAAAAACAGTTCAATCTTTTTTATTGATTCAACATCTTGAGTTACTCACATACGGAAAGAACCTTTTCTTCATAGCTTCTCTAGCTGCAATGGCTTCAGGTTTCTTCCAGGCTCCTATCTCCCATTGTATCCAATCTCTGGGGTCCAATTCTTTGTTTCTCTCCTCAGGTTTCAGAACCCCGTATTCTTCATAGTCACCTCCTTGCTTGTAAAACATACTTTCCAATTCTGGGGTACTGTGAGACATAGCAAAATTGGCAATGATATGAAGTTTACACATACATAGTCCTCCTACTGCTCTTTTCATTTGAATGAATCCCCCGATTTGATGCAGTTCTCCTGTCCAGGGATATCTTTCCTTTTGTAGAATCAAATACTGGAAATCATCTTCGTTGCTCAGAAACATGTCTATATCTTCTTCTTTGGGGTCTGAAATGATGAAAGTCCAATTTGGACGTAGATGACAGAAGAATGAGGCTTTTATCATGCAGATAGTTCATAATGATGGAATTCGCTTGCCAAACTATCATTTACTCAACTGCCCAACTAATGAGGATCGTCTTTAACTTTGTTTTTATACCCCACCTTGAAGGATAAGTGTGGTGTGCAAAAAATATACGATAGACCTACGTTTTTTATGCCGACTGCACAGGTAATACTTGCGCCGTGTGCAAAACATACGATAGACCTACGTTTTTTATGTACACAGGTATATACTTGGCAGCGACTCAAGAATGTGATTATGACGTCACGATTTCATTCATAGTCTAGACACTCTAAAGCCTAACCAGTTCAAACTGGATTTTTTTACTGAAAAACAATAACAAAGGACAAAGAATTTTTGTTTTTTTTTATTCTTTATTAACAACAACAACAATGCATTTACAATACATTTTGATAAAAACATTGACACTTTTGTCCATGACCCGTAGGTAATTTATGATAAGTGTTTTTAAACCAATTCGCTACGTATCTGTCCCTTTGTAAAGCCGTACTCTGGTCCAAGGGGAATAACCACTCGTCGGTTTTCTTTCTTTTCTTATCTCTCTGATGTAAATAATACACGCAATATTGTCCACACACATCGGTATTCCAGTCTTGATAGCGATACGGATTATAAATCCATTGCTGAGCATAAAATCTTGAATTTCTTTTTGTAAGGGAGGAAATCCATAAGAATCGAAATATTCCACCACGGGATTGCTCACATACAGACACACCCAATGTTCTCCAGGTCGATCTTGAGGATCCGTATTCATGACGACCGCTTTTTCTCCAGGTCTTAATTGATCCGGTAATACATCTACAGGATACACGCCCCCAAACGAACTCTTGAATTCTCTGGATAAGACTTCTCTTAATTGTCCCGTATCCATTAGTAATCAATGCTCACTTCTCTCTGTTTGTTAATTTCTAATAGGTTATCGAATTCTGCATACACCACACAATTGATGGTGTTAACCGTATTGTTGGTAAACTGCACTTCTACTCTCAGATTTCCTGTTTCTATGATGTGGAATTTATCCGATTGCGCCTCTTGATCTTTAGTGAAATCCCAGCCCCATAGAGTGTAGCCGCTTTTATACTCTTCTAAGGTAATGTCCGGAGCCCAGTCTTCTCCTAATTTTCCCAGGGCTTGATACAGACTGAAATAAGGTCTCAGATATAAATCGTCGTTGAAATTAGGTTCAAAACAACGAGTACTAATGGTTTCTCCGTTGATACTGACATCTGATTTCTTGATCCCAAAGTTTTGAAAATGAAAGGGATTTTTAGTTTTATCTCCGTTAAAGGCCGCATTCTCCACAAAGCCTAAAATGAGACGTTTAGGCATCTGACCTTGAAACAGATGATCCGTAATCTTAGACTGGGTCCCTGTGGGGATGGTAAAGGTTTTCACTTCCACTCTTCTCAAGGGATATTTGGCTCTGTGGGTGTTCAAACTCTGATTAATGGTATTCATCATGACTGCTGTGGGTTTGCCTTTTCTCACCCACAAGACCATACTTTTCACTTTTCCTGTACTTCCTCCTTTGATCATCAAGTAGAAAACAGGTCTAGCTCGATTAAATCGCAAACGGACGTCCACTCCATTAGGCAGAAATCGATCTTGTTGAAACAAATCCAGATGTAAACGATCCAGCAAACTGATTTTCTTACTTCCAGCAATAGCTTGGCGTCTTTTTCGGAATCCTTCGTTTTTAGAATTGGCCGGGTACTCTGTGAGGATGGGTTCGTTAATGGTCACTGTATCGGTACTTGAGCCTTTAGTTACATTAAAGGTCTTATTTTGAGCTACACCAAGGTCCTCTAACCCCACTTCGTCCATGTGTCCTGCTGTATCTTTTTCCCACAGACTACAGGCCCTCGCCTGTGTCTTTAAAGTTCTGGGTTGGTATGACAATAATTTCTCCAGATAAGCTTTGTATGGATAGGTATCCGTCCCCGGGGTCACTATTTTCCCATTCAGACTGACATCGATTTCCGTAAACATGGAATGTAAGATATTATTCACTGGACTCGAAGTGCTGTTCGCCCCAGTCAGATTACTTCCATCGTCTTTGGTAAATTTACATACCATTTGAAGATAAGTTTGAGATAAATCCAGATAGTGATCCACTTGTCCTTTAATTTCAAATTCGATGGGAGCGGTGTCCGAATCTAAAGTACTGGAAATGGGGTAATATTCTTCCCATTTCGAGTCTTCTAAAGCAATATTAGTCGGAGGGACTTCAAACAATTGTAAATTCAAATTGTTTATCCCACACGCACAGGAATCGGGCTGTAACATGATGTGTCTACTAGGATTCAGTTTTCACAAATGAACCTTCTGTTCACTGGACTGGCCTATTTATACTCTCTCCCTTTCAGTCAAACACATCTATAGGACGTTTTCTTTTAGGAATTCCTCCTTGTGTTTTCCTTTTTCTCTTAGGACCTCCTCGGGCTAACATAGGGGTCTTTTTTCTTCTGTTGTTAGTACCTCCTAGATTCATTCTTTGTTTCACCATTCCCGAAGTATTTTTCAAGGCTCTTACGCCGTGAGTTTTGACTGCGTCTTTTAAAGATCTATTATTTTCTAATACGTCTCATCCCGTTCTAGCAGCAGCAGTCAAGGCGTGTTTAGCTCCGGTTTTCAGTAAAAAATCCTCGCACTACTAAGTCAGAAACGTACTGACATTCCCATTTTTTACTGACAAACTTAGAAAATTACTGACAATGTGCTGTCGTTACTGTAAAACTTAGACAATTACTGACCTTTTTACTGCCGGTACTGATAAACTTAGAAAAGTACTGACAATCTTAGTCGGTGCTGATAAACTTAGACAATTACTTTTTCACTGTCCCTGCTGAAAAACTTAGACAAGTGCTGACATTTACTGATAATTACTGTCCCTATTGTTCTCGCTCTCGGGGAGGCTGCAGTGGTGTGAAAATAATTGTGTGTTATACTTTGCATTTAAAAACAGTCTTTTTTTTAATTTTTGATGAAAAAAAATCCCAGGCAGTTATAATTGTTTTAATCTAAATATTATTGATATCTGTAAAATAATTCAGAATATGATTTGAAATTAATTATGAGTAAATCAAGTTTAAATTTATGTGTTGAATATATCTATCCCTGTTCAATTAAAGAATTAAAATTAATTAATCATCAAGTTAGTTTTCATCTATTTATTTCTTTGCAGACAGATATCTGACTTTAATGTTGAGCCCCCCCCTCCCTGTTTTCACGATCGGAAAGTTGTATCAATTTTGTTTTCACAAACAGGACAGATGTCTCTTCTTAAAAAAGGAAATCTTCTAAATATTGAATAATTACTGATAGGTAATTCAGTTTCCTAATGTTCTCGGACATCTGTACAAGTCATACAATTATATACCCCTGTTTCAGATTTCCGGTTTCATTTGCTCATACGGGAGTTCCCCTATTGAACAGTGCAGTGTTCCATATATAAACTTGTACTATACCTAGTTTATTTTGTCACTTAATTAAAGCATTATTTCTAAATAAATGGTTGGTTGATGGATTTGCAGGGTTCATAAGTAAATGTCTGTAAGGTTGTCCTAATAAATAATTATCAGACTAGTAATAAAAATTCAGGTACTAGTAATCTTACGGAAAATATTTATATTTACTAGGTCAGCGGTAAGACTAATGTTAGCAGTAGCACCATTCTCAAATATTTTTCTTCTCTCCCCCCCCCTCTCTCTCTCTCTCCCTTAAAGATACAAACAGTATTGACACTTTAAGTTACCTAAATACTTGACAAGTGCTCCGTTTATTCACAGTATTTTTTAATCATGATTCAATTTTAACAAAAAATATATTACATGTTTAGTACCTTCCATTTTTCCCCTGTAGCTTTCGGTGAATTGGAATTAATTTAATTTTATTTGCCGAAATTAAATTTCATCTCATTAAAGTAGGTAGGCTTAGGGGATGTTATGATGTTAAAATAAGGCAGAATGCGGACTTGTCTAGTAAAATATTTTACGAAGTAGTGAAAATCGGAAGTCATTAGTCCGTCAAACCAGTGCTCACAAATATTTATTTCAAACCTTCTAGCATACATGTATAAGCCCTCCCCCCCCCCCCATGCACACACGTTACATAAAAAAAATCTAGTATACCGGTACTTCAAAATGATTTATAAAAAATGTGTAAGTTTTTTGAATGATGCAAATTTCTTTGTCCATTTGATCATTTTATACCCGTAATCATTATTTATTTCATTCACATCTTTCCTTTTCATAAGATTAAGATTATTCGCTAACTATAGGTTCCCACTATCTTCCTGACGAGTTACCATTCATCTCTCTCTCTCTCTCTTATCTCTCTCTCTCTCTCTCTCTCAAAAAATCAATATCGACCCAGGCAAAGTTTAAAATACATGTGTAGTTAAACTCCGTGATTTTTTTTTTACTGTCATAATACTGCTGCATATAAATTGTGTTTGATTTTTAATTATTCTTACAATTTGATAAAAAGTTAAAAATATATTATGAACTATTTTTATTTGATTGATAATCAAACAAATATATCACTCCACTGTCCCACACACACACTAACACGACTTAACAAAAAATATTAGGAACCAGTAATTTTTACAAAACTTTGGATGTAATGTACCCCTTCTCATATATTCATTTTTGCTTAAATCTTTAAACAATTTGTGCCTTTCCCCGGTTGGTTTTTACACAAATCTTCTTTTTCATTAATCTTTAATTTTAACAGTCGGTATATTAAAAAAAAACTATTTATTTAATCTAAGAAGAGGTTGAAGGATTGTAGATTGCATAATAATTATATTACGTATGTGTTGGTGTTGAATTTCAAATTCAAACTGTCTTGAAGAAGAGTTTTAACCGTAATGTTGCGTAACTAACTTCCAGTGAAATCCGGCGAGTGTTCTTCTGTATAATGCTGCAGTGACACCTATTGTCTTCTTTACCCGCTACCGTACACAATCGCCTCAGGCGATTTCTTCTACACACAGGTGCTTCACACAGTTTCCGACTGTATGTTGAATAATTTGTAATTCGGCTGGATACCATAAACGACTTGAATAATTTTAGATAAAAAGCACAGTGTTACTGTAAAATCATGATACTGGTTTTTGAACAAAGCTATGAAACGTCGATTTATTAAGTTAATTAAATTTATAGATTTTTTGTACCTAAACAGATCAAAAAATACAAACTTAAACACGACAGTATTAATTGTGTGTTCTTTTTTGATAAAATAAATAAGTACATGTTCATCGTTCTTCATTTGTTGAATTTTAATTTGAAAAGACAAAAATATACTAGATCCATGTGAATTTACCAACACTCTAATTGAAAAGAACATTGATATTAATTTCTATCAAAGTTTTTGTTTCAGGAGTATGCATAGACAAAAGATGAAATATAAAATGTCATAGTTTTTCATGTATTCGAATTAAAAGAACACTCTCAGGTGGGGATCCAGAAAATCCAGATTCGAAAATCAGCTAAAAGATGTACATTATTTCAAAAGAATAATGCGGACAGTAACTAAATCAATGAATGTCAAAGGTTCAATGATCAGTGCAGGCCCGTAGCCCCCTCCCCCTGCAAATGAATAAAATAAAAAGACTTCTTTTTTTTAATTTAAATCCCCAGTATGTCTTTTAATTTTGGTTTCTTCTTGCAAATGCTTGGATTTGTATGTTTGACTGCACAAAAACAAATATGGGCGGCCTCCACACAATTAAAATTTTTACATAATATGAAAACTATAACAAACGCCTTTCTTCAAAAGGGGCACCCAGGCCTCACCGCGCGCTATGTGTGTATTAAAATTATTCAAACTAATTTGAATAAATTAAATTAAAATTGAATAAAACACATCTAACCTACAGTTTAATTTTTTAAATTAATATTAAAGAAAGTCTCAATGTTAATTAAGAAAATATTTAAAATGCATGTCATGTAATAACATTGTTTTATTATAAAAAGGAAAAGACCTTTGTAAAATTTCATATCTCACTACTAAAGGAAGATTTTTATTTTTTTAATTGCTTCTTTTTGAAGGTTTTGAATTTTTTTCCCTTCTCTTGAAAATATTTTTTTACAAATGAATTTTCTATAAATAGATAAAAGAAGCTTTTTTCCCAAAGATATCATCTGGACATAGTTAAAAATTATATGAAAAAACAAATAAATGAAATGATATTTGTTAAAAAAAAAATCAATTTCACACCACTGCAGCCTCCCGAGAGCGAGAACAATAGGGACAGTAATTATCAGTAAATGTCAGCACTTGTCTAAGTTTTTCAGCAGGGACAGTACAAATTTAATTTCTCTTTATCAGCACCGACTAAGATTGTCAGCACTTTTCCAATAGTTTATCAGTACCGGCAGTAAAAAGGTGAGTAATTGTCAAAGTTTTACAGTAACGACAGCACATTGTCAGTAATTTTCTAAGTTTGTCAGTAAAAAATGAGAATGTCAGTACGTTTTTGACCGGTGTCGGCCTCTCTGTCTTCTTCTTTTTCTTCTTGTTATTTTCATTCCCGATCCTCTCTGTTTTTTCATTCTCACCATTCTTAGTACCTCCTAGATTTATTCTTTGTTTCACCATTCCCGATATTTTCGAGGCTCTACGCCGGATTTTGACTTTCTTTTAAAGCCATTTTCTAATGACGTCTAATCCCGTTCTAGCAGCAGCAGTCAAGGCGTGTTTAGCTCCCGTTTTCAGTAAATCCGTGAGCCTTCCCCTCTTGCTGATAGTTTTGGGGTGGATAATAGGCTGGTGGTGGTTGTTGTTTTTGACCCAAAACCCACTAGATTGCTGACTAAGGGAGCTGCTACTTTAAATAGGGATCCTAAAAACCGTGTCCTTTTTGACCTAATCATCCTTTATGATAGACAAACTGTCCGTGTCCTCTTTGTCTCAGTAATCCTGGATGATACTGCATGGTTCATGTCTGTGTGTATATTTCTGTCCTCAGGGACTTCCTTTTATACCCTTTTTTAGGGTTGAATACAATACAAAAGGGACAGACAAGTCATCACGCCCAATAAGATGGAACACAATAAGGGTACACTCATCTCAGTAGACTTTTCTGAAATTGTATCATGATGGATTTGCCACTTAAAAAAGGCATGGGTTGTCCTAAAGGAGTCATGATGTGAATCTCAGTGGTATCGAAATGTTTTTTATTCAAAGGACATATGGAAATTCCCATTTACATTGTTTTTCTTTGTCATCAAAATGACAAGGCACCACTCTTAAGAGTTTCAAATATAGCCAAACAATGAGAGCAATACACATACATGGATTTTAAATTCCGGTATAACATCCGGAGTGTCCGGAGCCATGTAACTGATGTTGATCCATTTGGTGGTGTTTTCTGTCCAATTTTCGACCGATTTGGAACCCGAGTGTGTAACCTAATTTATAAGCCAGACTTAAGGGAAACCTTAAAAGATCCGAATTTGACGTAAATGAGTTATAAATAATGGACTAACAATTGGCCCGATAGGTAAATCTCATCTCGGTTTTAGGGGGTTCTTCATCTTCTGCTCTCATTCAATTTCTAAATTGTATTTGCCCCATACAACTCATCTCCGGCCACCATGATTGCACCTCTTGGTTTCCTGCTTTTAGGGCCTGTCCATATTCTTGTTTTTTCCAGATGTTTTTCAACAATTTAAACCTTCATTGATTTCGGAAATTGCTTCATACGTGGCATGCTCTTGCGTAAATAAAAAAATACAAATTTAATTTCTCTTTTGTATGCATAAGTGATGAACCAATATTGCTGACTCCATCCCACTAACAATTGAGTATCGGCAAAGGTGAAAGTCACTTTTCAAGAGTTATTCATATACTTATCCGGTTGTTAGATTACCATTTGTGTCTGTTTTCAAAAAATATTTTTTCCAAGTACATATGTCCAGATGTGTTCTTCTTCACTGATATTTTCGATACTACAAGGATAGATCATTTCCGTCAAAGCCATATATCATCGGTTAAATCTAGAGATTGAGGTAATAAGGTTTTAAATTGATCATTATTAATTGACAATCACTGGGTAAAGTCATGTAAAACCCACTATCTCAGCCATGTTCAATTGAAACCCTACAGACCTTTGTATTTTTTCTTTCTTAAAATAAAAGATCAGTTGTGTGTATTTAAATTCTGCTTCATGTGAATATAAAAAAAGGGACAGCGATTAACACTTGGACCGATGGTCTGTGACATTCCTGTACCCCACATTGCAGTGATCACAGTAATAGGGGTTCCCCGTTATATGGATATGATGGCATCGTAATGATGATCGTCGAACAAAATGTTCAAATAAGTTCCATCTCCAGAACCTTTGTAAATAGGTTCTAAACAGAGTTTAGTCGAAGTAAACTTGAACTGAAATATTTTCAGTCGGTACTGAGGAGCTAATACCTGTTGTAATTTCGTCCATTCTCGGGCTCCACAAGCTTGAGTGATATCACACTCGGCTTGTTCCATGAGAGCTATGGCTTCTCGTTTCTGGTGTTTATCTCCTAATCTCATGCGTTTCCATCGTTTTTCCCATTCGGGGTCTGGATGTTCGGGTTTTTGACTGTGTAATCGAGTGACGACAATGGCTCTAGCCAAACAAAATTTATCCCAGGGATTGACGATCCGAACGATGGCTCTTTTATTGTTCTTGAAAGTTTCTTTATTCACTTGTAGATGTTTGGTTCTGTCTCCACCACTCCCCTCGGGATACTCGACATGAAAAAGATCGAATTCCAGGGAGCCGTCACCCAGTTTGAACTCCTTTTTGGATTGTTGCACGGCTTCTATTTTATCTAAAATGAGGTCTTCGTTTAAACGTTTACATTGCGTAAACTGGTACCAAATCTCTGAAACCAGAGAATGATGACGTAGGTTCAGGCGGAGGTAATCGTTAGGATTACACTGATTTTAGATTTGAAAGTTTGTAACATGTCTCTGAATAATCGACGAACGAATCCTGTGTTTTCCTCTTATGGAAATTCTTTGAAATGGACGATATATTTATTTTCATGCGCTTTAAATTTTGTAGAGCGAGTTTCTGCACCCAGTCTTATCTGATAATACTCAGAAATCGGTTTGGGTGGTGGATCTAATTCTCTCTCGGTTCTTTTCGTTTCAATAATCGTTGAGCCTGTAACTGTTTTTCTCTAGTAGAATCCATGCCCAACAGGAGCTGGCTCTGACTGTAGAATGAGCAGAAAGTCAGAGAAAACCCGTATTGATACAGTGGATGACGTCACAATGCATAGGTAAGTCCAAACCTATTTTTGCACACGACCCTATTTTTTTTTTTTGCACACGGCCCTTACAGATGATGCAACAGGTATAAAAATGCAGGTAAAAGGTAATTTTTTTTTTGCACACGACCCTAAATAAACCTATATATATAAAGCGGAGCTAGGAGTACCCTGCGCTCATCGTACCCATCATGACTTTTGTGTGGAGAATGATGTATTTGTTCGAGGTAGAAAAGAAAATATGCCATCACTGTCATGAGGAGATGAAAGATATAATAAAATACGTCGGCTACAACGATGCGGAAGAAGTTGTTGATTGGTACTGGGGATGTAGTAAATGTAGAGAACCTATACCTCACTGGGTGATAGAAGATCCCCCTTCTTTAGAGGAATGTGGGTACAGTTGGTGTGTAAAATATTTCCTATGGAAAAATGGGGTAGACCATATGATACCACCTTGGGCTAAGTTTACCAGAAACAGAGAGATAGAGAGATGTCCCACCTGTTGGGAAGAAAAGACCGAAGGGAGATGGAAATGCAGACAATGTGGTCAGTATCCCTGTTGTGAGATATGTATAGAGAAGTTCACAGTGAACTGCTACAGAAATTGTGCCTTATGTCGATACAATGGATATTAAAATCATTTTACTTTTTGTATTTTACTTGAATAAAATGTGCATTGTTCTAATCTGTCTTTGTTATTGTTTTCAGAAAATCCAGTTCAAACTGGTTAGGCTGGCTAGACTAGGCTGTCTAGACTGTGAATGAAAAGTGTGACGTCATAATCACATTCTTGAGTCGCTGCCAAAAATCGTAGTACCAAAGTATAGTAAAATAAAACGTAGTCGCAGCGTATAGTAAAAAAACTATATACAGTGTAAACACCCCGTATAAGACATAGGGGCTGTGTACTGAATTGACCCCCCTATCCCCCACCCCAAGGATTGTAGTGAGTTGACCCCCCTATCCCCCCAATCTGCACTCTCTTGACTCCACCTATCCCCTCAGCCAATCAGAATCCTGTATTGTTGACCTCATTTGCATAAAAAGTGCACTCAGTTGACCACCCCATCCAGGCCCCTTATACTACTCGCGTCTAGACTCTAACATTAAATGAGGTCGTATGTAAGTTACTTTACGAAAAAGAAGCCTGAACAGTGCTAAAGTAAATGAAGAACGTTTCATTTACAATTTATCTTTAATATTTATCTATTAAATCTAGGAGTTTTAACTTTTAATTGAACTTTTTGCTGCTATTCTCGGGAGAACATAGCTTTTAACGACTGGGTCTAAAGTTACTGAGGAAAAGAAATCTGACAAGTGAATGTGCTGTAGTCTGCATTTTCTCTTCGCCCAGGCGCTGCTTTAAGAACTCACAGTGAAATGGGAGTATATGGAATCTCTGTCTACTTAGTATGCATGGTATGGTATGCCAGGGAAATCAATGACAGTGGGAAACCTGGGATAATTTATGCAAAGGGCTTTAAAATCTTTTAACGAGGCCCGATCTACTTGAACTGCGCATACGTTTTAACGCAGCGTCGACTCAGGCACGTCACAGTACCCTTGACTGCCGTCACAATAACGTCACAATTAAAATGACGTCAAATTGCGCTAAAATGTTTCGCTGATCTTGCATACCTGGTAGCTCTAAAGACTATACATGTTGAAAGCTGGTATTTCTATTATTTACATTTTTTTTAAAAATTTAATTAATAAACAACTTTGGAACATGATTTATTTTGAGATATCAATTTCTTGGTACATATTCATTAATTTTACCTTGTTTTATTTCAATTTGTGAGTTAAAAAAAACAAATACTGCAACCAAAAGTAAACGATTTTAGTCTTTCTCCTTGAACATGTTGAAGTGTTTATACACACCCTTTTTTAAGATGAGGACTTAAATATGCATGGATCAGCTTGAGTTAAAAAAAAATCAGTCTATGAAACATTTAAATGCAACCCCCGAAATATTTTATTTTTCTATATAATACATGATATTAGTAAAATTCGTTATTTGTCGCCTTTTTGTCGCCCCCCTTTTTTTTTCCACGTATAACAACGTCGCGTGTTAAGAAAAAAATAAAGCACGGGGAGAAAAATTATTTCAAAATGTAAGAGTTATTTATTTTTTTAGAAACTAATACAGTATTGCAATCGTTTGTTGATGTTATTTAAACCCACGGCGACTTATTTCATATCTAGTTGGATAAAATAAATATTAATTTTGTGTTTTGATATGCCCCCTTTTCACTGCAATAAAGGCTACCTCCAATTTTCTTTTCATTTTTTATAAGAAGAATGAAAATTGCATGATATATGTGAAAAACAAAACATTTCATCATGTAATTTTTTTTTAATTTTCAATTTCTTTGTTTATTGGAGAATTTTACTATGTAATTGTGTATAAAAACACGAAAAATGGTCCATATCTTGACAGTGCCCCCATTTGACTACAATAAAGGCAAGGTAACCAAATTTCATTCTAATTTTTCTTAGCATAATACATACAAAAATATTTCCAAAAATTAAATTTTTTTATCATTCCGTTTTCGTAATTTTCAACTAGATCGGGCCTCGTTAATATTATATATTGACAGTGCGATATACCTTATACACTTTAAACATTTAAAAGAAATAAAACAAGGCTTGGTCAGTTATACCTTTGGTGTTAGGTCTTGGTTCCTCATCCCATAAGGGGAAATAATTCTTCAAAAAGAACGAGGGTGCTTCCATTCAGCAGGAACCGGGGCGTACTTGTGACTTTTTTTTGACAAGCAATTTTTACATATTAATATTCATCAGGTTCCTGTACAATAGAAAAGGAACATATTTTCACGAAAATGAATTTTGATTTGCTAAAAAAAAAAACCCTTGAAAATGGATAGATCATACATTTTGAACAAAATGGAACATTTTTAAACACTTTTCTCTAATTTTTTTTTTCTAACTCTGGGTGTTTTCTCCATGATCTTAATACAAACAATCAATAATTTTGTCACTTTATTTCATGTACTCATGTACATGTATTAAAATTTTGCATTAATTAGAAAAAAATTGGTTCTAGGTCGAAATCAATTCCAATATTCTATATATTCTATGACGTATATCAATATGTACACTTGTCACCTATGTCTTTAACCTAGTAAATGTTTATTTCATGTGAAACATTACTATGTTATTGTGCCTCCTAGGAAAACGGCTATAAATGTTACAACATGACAATGTGTTTCAAACTAAAAGAAAAAATTCTATAATTATTATGGTTATGTTTGTAAAATCTGATCCGCTATGTTCTGCCAACCAAATCATGGACATTTAAACAATAAATGTTTCGTACAAATGATTCCTGTAGATTACACGCCAAATACGCCCATCTTCTTTTGGTGTTTTTCTTTATGCGTAGCTAACTCAAGAGATTGTGTCACACTTTTTGAATCCTCTTCTCATCACATTTTGTTTCAAAGGCACTGTACACTTAAATCCCCCCCCCCCCCTTTGTTTTTAAGAACACGTCAGGGTTGTTCAAAATTATATCTCCAAAAAGCATGATACTGACACTAGGTACACCCCATCCCCCTGTGATTATTTTAAGGTCATCTGAGTAACTCAGGTGACCTATTGCTATCCGTTTTCTTCCGTCGTCGTGCGTTCACATTTTCAGCTTCTACCCTGAAACTACTGAACCAATTTTAACCAAACTTGGTACACAGCATCTATGGGTGAAGGGAAACAAAAATTGTGAATATAAAATTCACAATCCCCGCCCCCCTGGGGCCTAAGGGAGGGGCCAAAAACACTAAAATTAATGAAATCTTCTTTACTTCTGGGACATCAAGCAGTCAAACTGTTGGCATGAATGTTAAGAGCATTAAGCCCTCTACCAAAATTGTGAAATTAATGGCCCCAGGGTCAGGGGTTCTGGTGTTAGGGTGGGCGCTATTGATTATAGAGTGAAAATGCATTAAATTGTGAAATTCAGGACCCCAGGGTCAGGGGTTCTGGTGTTAGGACGGGGCTCTATTTATTATACAGTAAAAACATTTTAATTCTTTTAAAATCTTCTCTGTATTAAATAGACTAACTATGTACATAGTTATGATGAGGAAGAGTGCCTCTACCAAAAAATGTGAAATTTATGGCCCCGGGGTCAGGGTTCTTGTGTTAGGGCGAGGCTCTATTGATTATATACTGCAAATACAAAAATTATTTTCAAGTCTTTTTCTCTGCTTCTAGGTGTTAAATAAACTAAGTAAGTACATAGTTATGATGAGCACGAATGTCTCTACCCAAATTGTGAATTTTATGACCCCAAGGTCAGGGGTTCTGGTGTTAGGGTGGGGCTCTGAAATAATTATATAGTGATAATACATTTAATACATCTTTGAAAATCTTAGGTAAAAAGCATGTGGACTACTTATATGTTTATGATGTACAAGGCTCTTACACTGGATTTATCTTTTAACGCAGAGTTTCAATCTCCTTTCAAATTTTAAAACGGGCATTTCATGCATAATAAACCTTAGTTATATCATTTGTTTATCCCATCAAGTTCTACCGGAGGGTTGAAGTAAATTCGTACTGAAAACATGAGACATGCGGATGTAATTTATATTTAAAGAAATTGTATGAGATATATAGAGATAATGAACAGTATTCAATATCCAAGTACAGTGCAGGATCTTATAAATTTTTATTAGAAATAAATCATGTGGATGCAATCTCAGGTTAGCTCGTGTGTTAATGTATAAACAATGCGGCTTGGAAAGATAATGTAGTTACTTCTCTGAACTACCTAGATATGACGTAATAATAGAATATGACATCATTTCACGGCATACTTGAGCGTCATGATTTACATTTCTGTTACAATTCATGTTATATTTATAACCTAATACTTGTTTAATGTGTGGAGATTGTTATTCTAAAGCTCCACTCTACTGAGATGTTATGATGTTTAACATTTGACTTTTAAATATTCTTATTCCTTCCGTTTGTCCGATATGCACATATTCAAACAAAAGCATGTGAAACGCTCACGCTCCCCTTACATGTCCGTAGAGAGTTAAAGTTAGAATTTATTAACGCGTTTAAATTGGCCAGGCACAAATGATTAACAAGGATAAAAAAAAAATGAGGATATTCTGATGTAAATTTTCAAGGGATGTTTGTCCTCTTATTTGGTTTTGCTTAGGGGATTATTGTATAAATCGCAATAAAGAGTTGGAAATACCTTTTCTTTTGTTGGTAGTTGAATTTCTAGTAAAATATTTGTTTCCTAAGAATAAATCAGTTTTGTTCCCAGAACTCTATATGTACTATAGACCACGACGAATTGATATATACAAACTTCACAACAATTTTGTTTTACTCCTGTACCTATTAGATTTTTGTGCAACATTTAAGAATATCAGAAATGTCCCTCACGTGATCATCAAAGCTCTCTCTCTCTCTCTCTCTCTCAGTAAAATTAAAATGATTCACTTCGTTGTGAATAATCCCGATTTCTTCCTATCTTTTTAATCCTTGACCATGCGTTCCTCATTCTTGTGAGAATCCCTTTTCTAGAAACAGAAGCTGGAGGAGCTTGAGATGATTCAATTTCAGTTCTTTCAACGTAAACATTCACTCGATTCCTTTTTCTAATAAGGCGAAAGAAATCGACCAGATCTGTTTACATTCTTCATAATGTTGCTGGATAATAGGAACAGGGCTATTGCGATGTCTATATCCACGTCATAGTGGATAATACGATGTTCAATCAATTCCAAAGATTTTTGTTAATGAAAAAAGAACACTTGAGGTAAAACTTTGCCAATCAGTTGCTTCATTTTTCCTTCCATTTTTTTCTTTTCGGTCTTTTTAAGTTAATATTTGAGATAAGGTTTATATATTTAGTAAAAGTAATTAAAAATGAAAACACGAAGACAACAAAGTAAATGATTGATTGTGTACTGTTTAACATCCCTCTCCAGAATATTTCACTGATATGGAGACGTCACCATTGCCGGTGAAGGGCTGCAAATTTAGGCCTATGCTCGGCACTTACGGCCTTTGAGCAGGGAGGGATCTTTATCGTGCCACACCTGCTGTGACACGGGGCCTCGGTTTATACGGTCTCATCCGGAGCATTTAGTCGCCTTTAACGACAAGCAAAGGGGTACTGAGGACCAATTCTAACCCGGTACCCCACGGGACAACTAAGTAAAGTATAAGCGCTTTCCTTTAAAAATCTTTAGATAATTTACAATCAAGTTTACTAACTGTTACGTATTAACGTCTATTGTGACGTAATAATTTACGAACGTAATTTTAAGGTTTGGCTTTAATGAATTGTTTCTCTTTTTCTGTTCTTTGGATTTGGTTTCCAGGCAGCATCTTATAAAATGGTCAATTGTCTCTTCCCGCAAATATTTAAATGTTCACTAAGTTTAATTTGTAGATATTCTGGATTGTTTATATGCTGTTTGTGGACTCTTATCAGAGCTTTCCGTGTGGGTTTGTTTCTCCAATGTAAAAATCGTTATCGCCAGGGCTTAAATTAAGTTCTTAGTTTCACAAGGCATGTCCGCATTGACGGTGAAATTTCAGTCCTGCAAAACTCGTAGCTGGTTCCCTCCAAAATATATACGCAGGTACTGCAAGAATACAGTTTGTATATATGTATAAACAATTTAATTTTGGTTTTAAGGCGTCAATTGATTTAATAAAGAGATAAGTTTTTAACTGAATAACCTGAGTTGCCTACATCGAAATCTTTTACATATTTAATTCTGTGATTCATTGTTTAAATATGTTATTATTTATTAATTTTCACTCAAGTTTTTAAGATATGTTAAAACAAAACTAGAGGTACTGCGAGCGATGAGCTCACTAAATGATACCTCCCGCCTCCAGATAGTTAAAATGGCAAAGTCCATGATTTGCTGTGGCCGGAAAACCCAAAATATGTATCGGATCAAAAAGTTAAATAAGAGGTGCACAATGGCAATATGTAATAAGATTCTGTGAAAGTTTCATTAAATTTCATTCAGTGGTATGAGAGGAGTTGCGGATAAGAGATGGGTACAACAAAGCGTAACAGACAGACGGACGGAATTAACGATTTCTTTGTTCCCTCCCGCTTTTCAGATTGGGGTTATAATAAAAAAAGCTTCACGTATGATTCGAACTCTTTCCATAGCGCAGGGTTAAGTCCATGACCGATCGCTTTAACCACAACGCTACGAAGTCATTCTATTATCGGGGTCTTTCGGTGTGATTTAAATGAACGGGTTTGTTGAAGCGTACATTTTTTTCCGAAATTTTCGATTTTCATAAAGAATGGGTTAAGATTCCATTTTTAGCTCTACTGGTCAGAGACCAGAAGAGCTTATGCGATAGTAATGCGTCCGTCGTCCGTCCGTCTGTCTGTCTCTGTCTGTAAACAATTTTTCAAAATGCTACTCCTCCTACAGTTTTGGTCCAATTTCAATATAACTTGGCACACAAGTAGACTACACTAAGATACATAATTTTGTGCATCGGTTTTTGATTTCGATGAATGGTGTTGCCGTGGTTACTAAAAATAGAAATTTCTGTGAAATTCTTTCAAAATGCTACTCCTCCTACAGTTTTGGTCTGATTTCGATATAACTTGGCACAAAAGTAGACTACACTAAGATACATAATTCTGTGCATCGGGTTTTGATTTCGATGAACGGTGTTGCCGTGGTTACTAAAAATAGAAATTTCTTTGAAATTCTTTCAAAATGCTACTCCTCCTACAGATTTGGTCCGATTTCAGTATAACTTGGCACACAAGTAGACTACACTAAGATACATAATTCTGTGCATCGGTTTTTGATTTCGATAAACGGTGTTGCCGTGGTTACTAAAAATAGAAATTTCTGTGAAATTCTTTCAAAATGCTACTCCTCCTACAGTTTTGGTCTGATTTTGATATAACTTGGCAAACAAGTAGACTACACTAAGATATATAATTCTGTGCATCAGTTTTTGATTTCAATGAACAATGTTGCACATGGTTACTAAAAATAGAAGTTTCTGTGAAATTCTTTCAAAATGCTACTCCTCCTGCAGTTTTGGTCTGATTTCAGTATAACTTGGCACACAAGTAGACTATACTAAGATACATAATTCTGTGCATTGGTTTTTATTTTGATGAGTGGCAAGGATCATTTTTCTATTTATTGCTGATTTAAAGTCTCAAGTCCCAACTGCTACTTTTCTCTTCCTTTGTTTTAAGTATAAACCAGTAGAGCTACAGTCTCGACAGAGACTTCTGGTTTGGCCGAATGAAATAGATTTCGCATTTACTTTACCATCATTTAAGCGTTAACGAAGAATGCACACTTGACCCATTCATTTTCAGAATTCTTTTTTACAAGTCTAATATACCCATTTTCCACTAAATATGCTTAACTGTCAATATTGAAATCAAGATTATCAAATAATAAGTCGTTAAACTAGAGGTACTGTGAGCGATGAGCTCACTAAATGATACCCCCCGCCTCCCATATGGTTATAACTGGTGAAAAAGTTTTACTGTGGCCGGGAAACCCAAAATATGTGTCGGATCAAAAAGTAAAATAGGAGGTGCACAATGGCAATATGTAATAAAGATTCTGTGAAAGTTGCATCAAATTTCATTCAGTGGTATGAGAGGAGTTGCGGATAAGAGATGGGTACCCCAAAGCGTAACAGACGGACGGACAGACGTACAGACGGACGGAATTAACGATTACTATATACCCTCCCGCTTTTCAAGCGGGGGGTATAATAAAATAAAGAAATGTTTTGAAGATGACACTATCGAGAACATGGTTTTAGAAAAATATAACTTTTCTGTTAATTTTGAAAATTGAGAAACATTTTGTCTCAGAGCGGGGGATTGTCCGCGCCTTTTACGCCCTCTTTCCTTCATATACAAACTATTTCGGATGTAACTTTTCAGTTTTTCCGCCAATGTTTTGAATTTTCTTTATATCTTCTACGGGAAATATGTTGATGCTAATGTAGAATCGAAACTGCCTTTTAGATTTGAAAATACGAAGCAAGAGTACACGATATTGAAGGAAAGAACACAGGTTGAGTGTCTTTATTATATTTAGTGATAAAATGTGTTTATTTGAAGATGACAGGATTCCTCCACCAATTAATAGTGGCAGACAAATGTTTCTATATACAAAATACAGGAGTTACAACCGACTTTGCAATTTAAAATGGCCTTTGCTTGCATCAATGTTTCCTTATTTAGGAAGAGAGGGTATCATGCAAAATAAAATCTTTATGGAAATGGTTTATTTGAGTTTCTTATCTTATTAAGGAGAAGTAAATCACGTGGGATAAATCTCATGAATAAACTGTATGCCACTTCTCCATATGTAAAACACGGATGGAACAGTTCACGCTTTCTTGTAAACCGCTTTGCGGTTTATATATCTTAGACTTCCTCAACCCATGTTATAGCAGTTTAACTTGGACTAAACGGAATTGTGGGGTCGCTATCTGGTCTTTGTTGTATGCGATTTATTTCAAATGTGGTGGATCCTCTGAGTTGTCCCAGTCGTTTGGCTTAAAATGCAATTTATTTTTATTATAAAATAAATCGGATTATTATAGCAATGTTAAGAATTTTTTTGTTTGCCCAGGGTTTACTCCCTGGGGGATCCTGACCGCTCATTGATTAGGGTCCATGAAGTCTGGCCTCCTAGGTTGGGGTTGAGGTGCGTTGGTCCCTCTGGGGGCAAACCAACGTGACCGATTTCGCCGGCAGAGAGGGCATGACCGATACCTCTATACCAGATACTCACAGGCCGGTCTCTGGTGGAACCCACAAAAGGTATAATTAGATGCCACGTCCTCCATCCAGCAGACGGGATATTCGGTCAGCATGGTTGCCGGTGTCCTGACTCCCCATCTGCGAACTCGTCACGTCTCTCCTTGGTGGGAACGTGTACAGCCTTATCTCCCTGTCGTAGGTGTCTTCTAGCTCCAGTATCTCCTGGATCGCCAGAAGCTGAGACGGTGATGGGGGGAGGGGGGGCAGGTCCTCGGCGTGTCTGGAATGGCCAGCGGGGTCATCTCTCTCTTCGGGGTCGACGGGGTTGGGGGATGAGGTCTTCTCGGAGGAGTAGGGGTGCGCTTGGCAGGCGACCTGCTCCGGCGCTGGCTCCTCTGGTAAGGGGACGATCCTCCACTGCGACGGCTGTTATCCGGTCCAGCTGGATCCTTATCCGTGCCATGTTCCAACGGCCGATCCCTCTTCCATTATCCATCCTCCTCACCACGTACTGGGTTATAATCTCCAACCCAGGCACTATAAAGAAGTCTGGAAATTCACCAATGCCTGAAGCCATCTTGCATCTTGAACGTAGACTGTAAAACCGCGACCAACAGAATGACGCCTGGCGAGCGTCTGTATTTATGCACACATTACGGCCATGTACATTTTTATAGATTATTTATTGTGTATTCATCATTGGATTAAATCATGATACAGGTTTAAAGAAGGTAAGTTTCCTGCATCTTTTCATACTAAAATTGATATATGACATTAATCCATCGTGGAGAAAAGAGATAAATATTTCGAATAGAGAGTAGCCGAAATCCAGTGACCCGAATTTATAAAATTTGCATTTTAAATTTTTTTCGAGAGTGAGACCAAGGAAACTAGTAATACTTGAGAGGAAGGGACCTAGGGAAGGGTTGGGATAAAAAGGGTAGGCTTTTATTTCAAAAGAATCGTGATCAGGGTATAAATCAAGCTAAAATGAGTTTAGGGATAGACACAACCAGGTTCAAAGGTCACTGTGTTTCAGAAAAACACACTAAATTTATAGGATTTCTTAGAATCCAACTTATTTCCAACTGAAATTTTAAGTAGGAGGTAAAATACAAACATGTACATTTTTCATCAAAATTGTGTTTTATGTTATATATATATATGTATATATATATAAAATGAAACATCCATTATTATTATTTTATAAAAGAAATTACTGAAAAAGAAATGTTTATTTTATTTGTTCTTAGTCGTGTTCTATTATCATTCTATGTTCTATTAAACTTATAAAATGAAAATAAAAACTTTTAAACCTAGAGGTATTGTGAGCAATGAGCTCCCTAATTGATACCCCCTATAGTTATAATGGCAAAGTACATGTTTTGCTGTGGCCTGGAAACCCAAACTATATGTCATACCAAGAAGTAAATCGAAGGTGCACAATGGAAATATGGAAGATTCTGTGCAAGTTTCATTAAATTTCTCTCAGTACCATAAGAGGAGTTGCGGATTAGAGATGGGTACCCCAAGCGCAACAGACAGACGCACGATCATATCAATTACTATATACCCTCCTGCTTTTCAAGCGGGGGTATAAAACATTGAACTGGTTTTATTTTGACACACTCGTTTCAATAACTATTAAAAAAGCATATTTTCTTAAGAGATGTGTGGTCCTTAAGACCGTTGGGTTTTGTGTGGATCCTTTCACTGTTCAGCGTCTCACAAGGGACAAGGGGTGATATAGGGCGGTCTACCTCTGGGACGCAATTTGTTCCTGCAGAGAGGACACCCACGGTTACTATCCAGAAGGAAAGCTGTGCAACAATAGCATGGTGGTCTCTGGTGGCATCTGTTGCACACATAGTCTTAGGAACCTCCTCTCCCCAGCAGACAGGACATCTCTCCAACAAAGCAGTTGGTTGCTGTGTTCCCCCATAAAAGTATGCCTCCCTGGAAAGTCTCGGGCGGAATGGGCTTAGCCGGGGTGACGCTGGTTCAACACACTTCTGACAAACGTGTTCATTCTTCATCAACCTTACTTGCGTTTTATGTGAAATAAAAAATAGAGGTAAAAAAAATCATGTATTATTTTTCAAAAATTCCACATGATGGGAAAAATTTCATCATCTGCCAATTTATCTAGAATTTCTTCAAATTTGTATGGTAATTTCTTTCGCCAATCACATGCTAGAAATGGTTGAAGATGCCACACTTTCAGCGAGAGTCTCCTACATCAAGACCAAGCTTTGAAAGTTCTGCATATTTGTCCATGTCATCTTTGGTTACTATTATCTAAAAAAAATGAATATCAAAAACAGTGGCCTGCTGTTTTTCTTTGACAATCGTTTCTGGAGCTGTATAAAAAAAGCATTTTTTGTGAAGAGGTGAGTGGTCCGTTGGGTTTTGATTTTTTGTTTTCCCAGGGTTTACTCCCTGGTGGATTCTAACACATACAGTTATTGTTGGGATCTACTCAGTATAAAGGCTGATCTCCTAGGTGGGGTGGAGGCGGGTTCCTCCTAGGTCCAAGGTGAACGTCGGTGTCGACACATGGGACATGCACGATTCCTCTCCACGAGATAAACTGAACAGCTAAAACACGCCGGCCTCTTGTGGCAACCATAACACGTGTAATTAGAAGGGAGGTCCTGCCTCAAGCACACCGGGCATCGCTCAAGCATGGTGGCCGGCGCCTTGATGCACCAACATGGAACTCGTCCTATCCCTTCCCTGGCTGCGCGGCGGCACTGTCCTGGATGGTGACTACGGGGCGTCGAGGGCACATCTCCCCTTCTTAGGTGGCCATCAATTCGATCATCTCCTGGATATAGTGTAGGAGCTGTCTGAGCGCAGGGGTATGCGTAGGGGGCCTGGGCTGCGGAGAGGGGCTCCTCGGAGTATCGGGGATGGCTAGTGCTTCATCTCTGGCATAGGAATGGCGGAGGTCTCCTTGGAGGTTTAAGGGTACGCTGGGCACATTTTTGCAAGTTTTACAGGTAAAATTTTCTATGCAAGTTGCTCGATACATGTACATGTAGTGGAAATCTATGAAAAATGATGAAATGGTTAAAAACTATTGAGTACTAAACTTAAAGATCATCATCTGGTTTTCCTGATTGATTGATTGATTTCATATTGTTTAACGCCAAGTCGGCAATATTTCAGCCATATTTTGGCGGTTTTCCTGATTGATTATGAAATATATCTTGTTTTCTGTTATTTTTATTAACTGTTATTCTTCTACAATACAAAGATGGGGGTATTCTATATGAAGAGGATAGACCTTGTTGCTGAAAAACATTTAATAAGGGTTCTGTTTTTGTTTGGGTATATTTGCTTACTGAGAAGGACGAACTAATCGTAGTGGAGGATATGGCCGGGCAACTGATGGTTCTAACTCAGAAGTTGTACTTGGTTCGTTATCTCCACCTGATGTTTGATCAGAAATAGAGTTCTGTGAATAATAGAGTTTTCACCTTTAATATCACGATTTTGTTGCAAATTCACCAAAAGTATGATTTTCTCACCCTCAGATGATTTTCGTAATGGTGTGGTGCTTTTCGTTTTGCTCCCAGCTGAGTTTTCTGTATGCCTAAATCTTGGCTGTTTCTCATTAATGGCATTTTATGTTATTTTTTAGTTTCTGAGAACTGACCTTGATATTTTTTGCAACCTTCATTTGTAGATATGATATAGTTCAGAGCATAATTTCTTGCATTTGACTAAACAATTTGATTCGAGGCAGATTTGGTAATGGATTTTAATAGTATAGATACTGTTTTGAGCATATATCATAAAAGTGTTTTCATGTACTTGTGAAACATCTGATTCCGAAATGCGTAAACTATTTTCGTGACGGTCATTAACTTAAAAAATATCTTCTTTTGATGGTAAATTGTAGGTTTTCTTTGTAAAATGTTTGAAAAAGAGATTATTCTAAAACTGGAGTATTGTTTCTACAAGGACATCTACTCTGAGATTTCGTTTTTCAGGCTTCAAAATAATCATTTTTCAACTGATTATGAAAGCTTTCAAGAAATACATTTGTGTCTATATTATAGTATTCTGCATTTCTAAAACACATGGCCCACTTTTCTTTTCTACAAAGGTCAAAATCCTGAAAATAAATTATAAAGATGGACTGACCTCACTTTTCTTCCTTCTATATATTGATTAAAATAATTCTCTGATTTGGTTTGTAGAGCTTAGCATAAAAGATAATTTAAAATCTACACTACCCAAGGATGCTTCCACATAAGTTTTTAGCCTCACTGACCCAGTGATTCTTGAGGAGAAGATTTTTTAATGACGCCACCCTCTTTTTGTTTTTTCTTGATTATCTCCCACTTGTAAGGGGACTTGGCCGTTCATTTCAACAATTTAAACTTCCCTACACTCAAGGATGCTTTGTATCAAATTATTTATAATTGGCCCTTTGGTTCTTGAAAAAAAAGTCAAAAATGTGAAAAGTTTACAGACGGACGGATGGACGGACAAAATGTGATCAGAAAAGCTCACTTGAGCCTTTGACAAACACTATGTGTACCGCCCATATTCATAGCAGGGCATAAAAACAAAAACCTTTCAAAACTTACTGAATTCTGAATGGGAGCTATGTCAGGTATCTGTATTCCACCTAGATCCTAAAATCAAGTACTGATGCATGAAAACTTAGAAATTCAATCAGATATATTTTTGTCATAGTTTATCATCATTCATTTATACATAACTTGTTTTTAAAGTAATGAGCCAGTCATTATTTAAAGAATTCAACCATATGTTACAGTTACCAATGTTATATGGTATTTCAAAATTTAATTTCATAGGAAGTTTTTTGCTTTATAAATCATAGAGCATGCTACGTCTGAATCTTCACCATATTGAGAACAAAGATTGTAGTTTTTAGCTCTACTGGTCAGAGACCAGAAGAGCTTATGCGATAGTAATGCGTCCGGCGTCCGTCCGTCTGTCCGTCTGTAAACAATTTTTCAAAATGCTACTCCTCCTACAGTTTTGATCTGATTTCAATATAACTTGGCATATAAGTAGATTACACTAAGATACATAATTCTGTGTATCGGTTTTTGATTTCGACGAATGGTGTTGGCGTTGTTACTAAAAATAGAAATTTCTGTGAAATTCTTTCAAAATGCTACTCCTCCTACAGTTTTGGTCTGACTTCAATATAACTTGGCACACAAGTAGACTACACTAAGATACATAATTCTGTGTATCGGTTTTTGATTTCAACGAACGATGTTGGCGTTGTTACTAAAAATAGAAATTTCTGTGAAATTCTTTCAAAATGCTACTCCTCCTACAGTTTTGGTATGATTTCAATATAACTTGGCAAACAAATAGACTACACTAAGTTACATAATTCTGTGTATCGGTTTTTGATTTCGATGAACGATGTTGGCGTTGTTACTAAAAATAGAAATTTCTGTGAAATTCTTTCCAAGTGCTACTCCTCCTACAGTTTTGGTCTGATTTCAATATAACTTGGCACACAAGTAGACTACACTAAGATACATAATTCTGTGTATCGGTTTTTGATTTCAACGAACGGTGTTGGCATTGTTACTAAAAATAGAAATTTCTGTGAAATTCTTTCAAAATGCTACTCCCCCTACAAATTTAGTCTGATTTCAATATAACTTGGCACACAAGTAGACTACACTAAGATACATAATTCTGTATATCGGTTTTTGATTTCGACGAACGGTGTTGGCGTTGTTACCAAAAATAGAAATTTCTGTGAAATTCTTTCAAAATGCTATTCCTCCTACAGTTTTGGTATGATTTCAATATAACTTGGCACTCAAGTAGACTACACTAAGGTACATAATTCTTTATATCCGTTTTTGACTTCAATGAACATTATTACCTTGGTTAATAAAGATAGCAATTTCTGTTACTCTCAAATTTGCTACTTCAAATACAGTTTTAGTCTGATTATAATATAATGTGGCTTGCAAGTAGACTACACTAAGAACATTAAGAGACTTATTCAAGGATCATTATTCTCTTTTTTGCCTGTGCAAATTTTCAATTGAAAAAAATTATACTGTATTTTAGAAACAAAGCCCGCTTTGGATAATGCTTGAATGAGAAACAAAAAAAAATTCTGAGAGATAGTTGGTTTACAGTAAATATTCTAATGTAAACTAATACAAATGATTTTGAAGTGAATATTGAGTTAATTTTTAGCTCTACTGGTCAGAGACCAGAAGAGCTTATGCGATAGTAATGCGTCCGGCGTCCGTCCATCTGTCCGTCTGTCTGTCTGTCTGTAAACAATTTTTCAAAATGCTACTCCTCCTACAGTTTTGGTCTAATTTCAATATAACTTGGCACACAAGTAGACTACACTAAGATACATAATTCTGTTTATCGGTTTTTGATTTCGATGAACGGCGTTGCCGTGGTTACTAAAAATAGAAATTTCTGTAAAATTCTTTCAAAATGCTACTCCTCCTACAGTTTTGGTCTGACTTCAATATAACTTGGCACACAAGTAGACTACACTAAGATACATAATTCTGTTTATCGGTTTTTGATTTCGATGAACGGTGTTGCCGTGGTTACTAAAAATAGAAATATCTGTAAAATTGTTTCAAAATCCTACTCCTCCTACAGTTTTGGTCTGATTTCAATATAACTTGGCACACAAGTAGACTACACTAAGAACATAAAGAGACTTTATCAACGATCATTATTCTATTTATTGCTGTTGTAAAGTTTCAAATCCCAGCTGCTTAAGTACTTTTCTCTTCCTTTGCTATAAGTTCAAACCAGTAGAGCTTCAGTCTCGACAGAGACTTCTGGTTTTTATAGCACTTAAAAATAACTATTATGGACTTCCATATGGTAGTAGGCGCTTGCACGAAAAAGATCCCTCACTACTTAATGGTCATAAGTTCCGAGAATTGGACAAAATTTTCAGCTCTCCACCAGCAAGTGGTGGCGTCTCCATTTAAGTGAAAATTTCTCAAGATGGATGTCAAACAACATAGTACATACAAACGCTTTCTCCTATCCTCAGAAAACTGGATAAGGGAAAAATGTATGGAAAATATTGATGCTCTAAACTCATATACACGTGCATTCCTAAAACTCTTCCTCTTATAAAGTCTCCATAAGCATTATTTTCTGTAGTTCAAAGTTATGAAGAAGGTAAAAGTTAATGAAAGAAAAAGCAGAAGGAAGCCGGAAGTTACAATGAGGAAGTCGGTTTGCCAGGACAGGGATTAAACATTCATGTTAAACGCACATTCAAAGGAGAAGAAACAAAGGTGTGGAGTGAATTTGTGAGATATTTGGAGAATATTGCGGCGTTAAATAAATGGCCCATTGACATGAGACGAAGAGTCCTTACTACTACATTTCGTGGACAAGCGGAAGTATTCGCATATGGATTACCAGATAATATTTGACGGGACTATAGCCAACTTAAACTACAAATGGACAACAGATTCGGACATACTGCGATGAAGGAGAGCTACATCGTTGAGGCAAACATGTGAAGAAAGCTCCCGACAGAATCGTTCTGTGATTTTGGCCAAGCTCTAGCTGACTTATATAGAAGAGCTCATCCTGGAAATCGAGACTATGTGGAAGAAGCTAGTCTTAAAACTTTTATGGACAACTGTAATCATGATGACGATTTCCGCGCACTAGACCAAAAAGCCTACAGGAAGCAGTGACTGCTGCGATGCAGGAGGAATGCATTTGTATGACAGAGAAAAGGAATTTAAGAAACAAGGAAAACAACCCTGTTAGACCCATTTATAGAGTTAGCGAGTTCTCCCCTCAGGGAAAAGTACCAGTGGCCAGGAAAACATACCGCGCTAATCCAGATATGGAGGACAAAAGAAAAACTTTGAAGATATGTTATGGCTGTATTTCTTCTATGCATTTGTATAAAGACTGTCCAAAGCGAAAAAATGCTGATAGCAAAAGCCCCTAAAAATCTTAAAAATTAAGAGTGTCGAGGCAGTAGGCCATGTGTCGGCACAACAGTTAGTTAAGCGGCGTAGTACAGGAGATGAACAATTTCAGGATGATAGCAGTGTAGAAAATTGGAAATTTGCACTTGAATTACGAGTCTAACGAGAAAAACCAAGGAATTATAGAAATTAGGGGAAAACCAGGAACGAGATTAGATGGCTTAGTGGAAAGCACATCGTTAGAGTGGAAATTTGATACGGGTGCAATGAACACGTTCATAACAGAAGAGGTTTATTGGAACATTCTTCCAGAACAAAAACCTGTGCTGGAGCGCGCTAAAAAACTTTATACAACCGACAGAAGAAAATTGAAAGTTACGGGAACTTCAAAAATGCTACTTTCTTTTCAAGGATTTCAAGTAATCTTTCGAGTATTTGTGGCAGACGTAAAATGTAATTTACTGGGCAAAGATTTTATCACCAAATTCCAGTGTCAATGGGACTATGTATCTAATGTGTGCAACCTTAAGTCAGATGTTGAAGTCTTGCGGGGATATTATATTATTAGCATGGAGGACAGTGTTGTTCCAGCTCATCACGAGAGTATTATAAAAACTTCATTCGATAGTAGTGTAGATGTTTGTTATGGGTTGCTGTTACCTCTAAAATCATTTGTACATAATCATGGGCTAGCTGTTGCAAGAGAGTTAGTGAAATCTGAAAGTCTTTATTTGTTGATTCACAGAAAAAACCAAATATGGGAAGAGGTCAAAGGAAGGGTCATGGGATAAATCAGTTACATGATTGGCAGTTCGATGATGCATACAAAATATCGTTTCGTTATTGCAAACTCGGAGGCTAACGCCTCCTCGCGTGCAATAACTCAACGATATTTTGTATGCATCATCTCGTGTCATCATGTAACTATTACGTACAGTCGTACTTTTGACGAACATTTAGATAATCTTAGTTTAGTATAAGATGGATTACAGAGTGTCAACCTCAAACTAAAAGCGAAGAAGTGCAATTTCTTCAGGCGGGAATTGAGCTTTCTTGGACATATCGTTTCAAAGGAGGGTATTTAAACGGACCCTTCAAAAATAGAAGCTGTGAAAAACTGGAAAACACCGAGCAATGTAAAACAGAAATTGATATCTGCACCTATTCTTGGATATCCCGATGTGAATGCTGGTGACTTTATACTAGATACTGATGCTAGCAATGATGCTATAGGCGCTGTGTTATCGCAGATTCAGAATGGAAGAGAAATTGTGATTTCCTATGGAAGCCGAGTGTTGAATAATTGTGAAAGAAATTATTGTGTTACACATAAGGAAATGCTAGCTGTTGTGTACTTTGTTCAACACTTTAAGCACTATTTACGTGGTCGAGAGTTTTGCTTAGAACAGACCAGGATCGTTGGTGTGGCTTCATAGATTCCGAGATTGATTGATTATATACTGTTTAACGTCCCTCTCCAGAATATTTCACTGATATGGAGACGTCACCATTGCAGGTGAAGGGCTGCAAATTTAGGCCTATGCTCGGCACTTAAGGCCTTTGAGCAGGGAGGAAATCTTTATCGTGCCACATCTGCTGTGACACGGGGCCTCGGTTTATACGGTCTCATCCGAAGGACCACCCCATTTAGTCGCCTTTTACGACAAGCACGGGGGTACTGAGGACCTATTCTAACCCGGATCCCCACGGGTTAGATTCCGAGAACCGGAGGGACAAATTGCGCGGTGGCTACAGCGACTTGGACCGTACATATTTAAGATTGAACATAGAGCTGCGAAACGACACGGAAATGCAGATGCATTATCTCGAGTTTTTTGTGAATGGAACTGTAGACAGTGTAAACGTGAGAAAAGTGAAGGAAGTGATATTCAGAAAAATTCACATGTTTCCGATTTAAGAAATAATTCAAAAGGAAGTGTCAATCACTTGTTTGATTTAAAGTGTATTGTTTAAGGATAACACAAACTCTGAAATATCAAGTGATTGTGCCGTTATTTCTCCAGTGAAGAAGAAGCGAACAAATAGACCAATGCGAGCAAAGATTCGGAAACAGCCTGAGGAGTCATTAAACCGAGGAAATATTCGAGAGGAACAACAGAATGACTCTGGAATGCGTGTTATTCTCCATTGGATGGAAAAGAATGAAAACCGCCATTATCAGCGGTGTCTTGTGAAAACTCTGAGTGCAAATTTTGGTATTCAAGATGGGATTTATTTTGAATTGATCAAGGTGTTCTGTGTATTCGCTGGATTTCAAATAATAGTGAGGAACTTCAGATATGTCTACCACGGAAACTGCGTCAAGTTGTGTTATGGCACCTCCATTACTCTAATGTTGGCGGTCATATGGGCGTCAAAGGAATTCCGATTTTTGTTGGCCTGGGATGCGTCAATTCGTTCATGACTACGTATTAGCGTGTGATGTGTGTGAAGAGAGTAAAAATCCGCCTCGGAAATAGAGATCGCGTATGAAAACTTTCCTGAGTAGTGAAACATTTCAAAGAATAGCACTGGACCATTCCCAAAGTCAGATAAAGGATATTCTTACATTCTGGTAGTGATGGATTATTTAACCAAATTTACCGAGATATTTCCACACATGAACACGGAAGCTGAAACGGTAGCCGAAGTCCTGTTTAACGGATGGATTAAGCGATACGGATGTCCTGGAGCTATTCACTCAGACCAAGGAAAAAAAATTCGAAACTTTTCAAGGAAATGTGCCGATTATTTTAAATTGACAAAACGTATGAAGTTGGAGATTAAGTACGAAGAAGTCAACCAAAAGTTGATAAAGGACAAAAGTTAAAACTGTCGAGAAAGTGGACTGGGCCATGGATAATAATAAAAAGATTAAGTGATGTGCTATATCAAATTCACCATTCAAAACAGTCGAAACCCGTTATAGTGCACGCCGACAACATCAAACCCTACCGCGGAGAGCGACAGCAGCCACTACACAACCAGCGAGACAGTGGAACACATGGGTGGCGAAACACCAGATGGTCAACAACGGCACGCGTCTGAACCAGGCCGGCGGCGTTTAAAGTTACCGCTAGCTCCGTCCCCGAGAACAGACTACTCGGAAGCTGACCAATCAGAACCAAGAATGAAGATGACCCAAAGAGGACGGACTATAAGAATCCCCATCCGTTTCAGAAAATAAACATTCGACAAATGTGCGAGACTTGTGGACAGATATTCAGCACAAGAAGTAACCATCACCAGCATACCCGAGAAAACATAGTTATCATGTAAATAGTTTACAGTGTAGTTATTGCCAGAGACCCTTTCTGAGAAGATTTAATTTGAAAAGACACTTGACTTCAGTTCACAAACTGAATAGTGAACATTCAGAAGCAGCCATGCCCTCAAAGCGGAGACGAGTCGAGCGCGATGTCTTCGTTGAAACCAGGAAACCCGTTTATGTGCATAGTAACTTGTATGATGACATTTCGTCTGATGAAAACGAAGACATACCATGACGCGCAACAGACTCATGTGACCAGTGAGGATTTCCTGGATGATATTTCTTTTGGATGACAAGTCTCTGGTAGAAGATATTCTCCACAATAGTTCAGACTTCACTAGTGACCGTATAGTAGAGATGTAAGAAGACGAGTCGGCGGACATCCGGGAAGTTATCAATGTGGACGATGACAGCCAGACAGAATTGAGTGCTTGTGACAGTGATCGTGACAGTAATTTTTAGGTATGAAAATCAGGACCCTGACGAAACTGATCTCACGCAAAGATCAACGATTTGTCTTGTGTTAAATAAGACAGTGAAACGTACCCTAGACACAACAGAAGAGATAAGTAGAGACTCATATCGTTTATTCGGAGGATCTAAATCCCGACGAAATTGACTTTCCCAATTTGGCTAGTGAAATTGAAGGAGGTCCTTGAAGGAGACATTTCGAAGACGGCCATGTTCGTATTGTGAAAGGAGACATTTTCGTATGAACAGAACTTTGTTTTATGAACAGACTTGTAAATATTTGAAAATTGTCATGATATATTTGTATAAATTAACTGCTTATTATGCGTAAGGTTTATTGATTTGTTTGTGTTTATAATTATGCTTAATCGTTAAGAAAGCCAGGTATGTTTGCGAAGAAGACCAACATGTAACCTCACATTGATTTGTTTGATCCAAGGCCAGCTGACCAAAGACAAACAATGCAAAATCAAGAAAAGAGGGAATTTGGCCTTAAATTGCAAGAGGTATCAGTCTAATATTTATGCAATCAGTAACAGAATTTGTTCAACATATTAATAATTTAAAAAATAGTACTTCCAATTTAATCAAGTATTAATTACAATCTGCTTTCTCCCCAAAAAGTAATATTCAAATTATACATTTTAGATATCTGCAAATGCCCAGGGTCTGGATATTTTGATTAACCCTGAGGATTTTCCAAACAAAAGTCAACCTGATCCAAAACTGCAAGACCTCAATGAACTATCAATTTCATCCAAAGCAAAGAAATTCATGGAAAGTCAAGCTGGAAACATCAACGCTCAAGATTTTTATAATTACATCAACTATTCCAAAGAAGATATATCCAACATTAATGAATATACCCAAAGGACCAGCTACAAATGAAGCATGGTATGAGATGAGGGTTGGTCTTTTAACAGCTTCAAACTTTAAACAAGCCATCAAGTATATTGACGATAAAAAAAGAACCATCAAAATCATTTATGAAAAGCATAATGGGTGAAAATCGGATGGAAGATCTTTCTTTACCCGCACCATTAAAATGGGGAAGGGAAAAGGAAAGCGTAGCCCGTGAGATGTTTTCAGGTTACTGCGTCGCCAACACAGATGCCTGAGATTAAAGGAAAATGGGCTTCTTGAAGAGCACCCAGTACTTGGATGCAGTGTTGATGGGATATGCACATGTAAATGCATTCCTCCTCACCCACCAAAAATAGTTGAAATAAAATGCCCTTATTCTATGTGGAATGAAAAGCCGAAGGATGTGGCAGTGAAATCAAAATGTATTATGACAAAAGCTCTGGCACTTGGATTGTAACTCCTGATTCACCATATTATGTTCAAATACAGGGGCAGTTAGGTCTTTATGGTTATGAAAATGCTGATCTGGTTATATATACACAGAAAGGAATTCATGTTTCTCATGTTCATGTTGATGATTTTTTTCTAGTATGGTACAGAAACTTACATTGTTTCACAAAAGCTATGTTCTTCCCGTGCTGTTAAAACAATAAAACACATATGTTCCTTATATATTATTTTCATCTTAATACATAACATTTTCAGCTGTTCATTTATGATATTACCAGAAACATAGTATATAAGTGTTATATTCCTGTTATTAGTTTGACCTTTTACTGACTTTCGTTTATTAGTAAAACCAGTTGATGCTGTATCATTATTAGCCAATCAGATAATTTCTTTTGTTTTGTGTGCGAGTCTGTTATGTCTTAGAATAAACGTGTTCAGCTTACATGTGTTCATCACTCTGGGTTCATCATCTACCAAATACCCCACAATCTAACATGGTGGCAGCGGTAAACTTGTGAATATTGAACTAAACGGTCTGTCAACCGTAAGTTGTGACTATTTTGTGCATTTTTCTCATTATTTCGGGAACCAGAACACTGTCAACTCGATCGACACATGAGGTCACTGAGTGCATCAGCTCATTTTTGAATGACATTTGAGAACTCCGAAGTATTACCTTTCCTCAGATATCTATTCAATATGGGTGATCCACCAACTATATATCAAAGTGTTCCGGGACCAGGAAAACTCTCTCTAGAAGGTGATGCAGCTCTAAACTTCCGCCGTTTTGAGCGCGGGTGGAAAGTGTACGAAGTCGGCGCTCGCGTCAAGGAACAGGATGCGACAATCCGAGCTTCCATTCTCCAATCATATTTGACCGCAGAAGTCCTAGAACTACTGGAAACGCTTCCATTTGAGGACCCAGCTCACCGCAAAGATGCTGACCGTATTCTCAAAGTGCTTGAAACTCACTTCATTGGGACTACAAATGAAACTTATGAAAGGTACAAGTTTAACATTCGCTCTCAGAAAAAAGGGGAAACTTTTGATACATTTCTCGGAGCAATCCGTGTACTCTCCAAGTCCTGTAATTTTGGTGCACTCGAGGACTCTCTACTCCGTGACAAAATAGTGTGTGGTGTTAACAAGGAACATACAAGACGCAAACTCCTTGCGGAATCACAACTCAACCTGGGAAAAGCCATAAACATTTGTAAGGCTGATGAGTCAGCTACACAGCAAGCATCGGAAATAGGCAAATCAACAGACACAAAGGAGGATTCTGTTCATAGTGTAAAAACTCCACGTGACTCTAAACATTCTCAGCGGCCCCAGAGAGGACCCCCTCCACAACAGAGACCACACAAAGGACAGACTCAGAGACAAATAAACCATTGCAAGTATTGTGGTGGCGCACATGCATGGAAAAAAGAAGCATGTCCGGCATACGGAAAGACTTGTAAGAAGTGTAAAGGAAAAAACCATTTTGCTAAGTACTGTAAGCAAGGTGTTAATACTCGTGTACACAGTGTAGAAGAGGGCAATGACTATTATGCGGAGCCTGAGTACTTGATTAGACAAGTTAGTACTAACATTGCAGGTGTATCTGGACATCTCTGTGCGGAACTCATGGTTAACGATCAACCAATAGCATTTCAGATAGACACCGGTGCTTCTAACAATCTTATTGGAAAGAAATGGATTGGTGACACTACTATTACTCCATCTACCAGTACTCTAGTGATGTGGAATGGCTCGCGTATGGAACCTCATGGCGAGTGTATTCTGAAATTAGTCAATCACAAGAACAGGACCAAGTACAAAGTCAAGTTCGTAGTTGTCAATGAGGACTTAACTCCACTCCTCGGACTCAATGCATGTACTCAAATGGGACTCATTACCATAAATCAGGACGAGTTCAAGCGAGTGAACTCTGTGTACTCCGTCTGTCCGACTGTTGCGTACAAGGATGTATTTGAGGACAAAATAGGACAACTCCCTGGAGTAGCACATTTTGAGGTTGACCCCTCAGTCTCACCAGTTATATCGCCAGTCCGGAAGGTTGCAGTCCACATGAAACCAAAACTAAAGGAAGCACTAGAGGATCTGACAAAGAAGGCCATCATAGCTCCTGTTAACAAGCCTACCGATTGGCTCAGTCACCTTGTATGTACCACTAAGAGAAACGGTGAACTCCGACTATGTTTAGACCCAGAGCATCTCAACAAAGCACTAAAACGTGAACATTTTCATCTCCCTGTACTCCGTGAGATGCTACCAGATCTGGCACACGCAAAGGTGTTCTCAACGTTTGATCTCCGTCATGGCTACTGGCACGTAAGGCTGGATGATGAAAGTAGTCACATGACTACATTTGACACACCATTCGGAAGGTACCGTTGGTTACGACTCCCATTCGGTACCAGTGTTTCCTCAGAGATGTTCCAGCGACGTCTATATCAGGCTATAGGTGACTTGAGAGGGATTCTGAACATCGCAGATGATGTATTACTCTATGGTGTTGGCGAGACCAAGGAAGAGGCCATGAGAGACCATGATGGAAAGTTAGTTGCATTTCTCCAGCGATGCCAAGCAGTTGGTATCCGACTCAATCCGAAGAAAATGCGGCTGAGACTCTCCCAGGTAGGATTCATGGGTCACCTTGTAACTGACAAAGGAGTGCTACCAGACCCCGATAAGGTAGCTGCCATTCGCAACATGCCAGCACCAACAGACTTGCATGGTGTTCACAGACTATGTGGAACAGTGAACTTCCTATCAGACTTCATTCCATCATTAGCTACAATAATGGAACCGATAAACATGCTCAAACGGAAGCACATTGAGTTCAGATGGGATGAACCGCAACGTAAGGCTTTCAACAAAGTGAAAGAAATACTATCCTCTGAAAATCATCTCCAATACTACGATGATAAGAAACCACTTACCATACAGTGCGATGCGTCCAAAAGAGGCTTAGGAGCAGCCCTTCTACAGGAAGGAAAGCCAATAGCATATGCTAGCCGAGCACTCACGGAAACTGAGGCGAACTATGCTCAGATCGAGAAGGAACTTCTGGCCATAGTTTTTGCATTGGAGAAGTTTCATCATTACACATTTGCTCGACATGTGGTGGTACAGTCTGACCACAAACCGCTAGAGACTATCATCCCAGGCTCTCTCTGGAAAGCTCCAAAACGCCTACAGGCAATGAAACTACGACTCCAAAAGTATGACATAACTGTTAAGTACCACAGGGGCAAGGAGATGCACATAGCAGACACACTGTCACGTGCGTACCCGTCTGACACAGGAATGGGCAAACAGGATGACGTAATTGACATCAATGTTATTCAACATATCTCCATCTCCCCTGAGCGTATCAAAGAGATACAACGCCACACTGCTAAGGATGAGACCCTACAGGCTCTTCGCAAGACTATCGTGGAAGGTTGGCCTGACCTCTTAACTGAACTACCTCCAGTGGTAGGGCGTTATGCATCCTACAGAAGTGAACTTTCTTTTACGGATGGTATTATTCTCCGTGGAGACAGGATCGTAGTTCCTCAGACTCTCCGTCAAAGTATGCTAGAAAGACTCCATAGCTCTCATCTAGGTATTACTGGCACCCGTCGACGAGCAGCTGAATGTCTCTACTGGCCGAACATGAGCAACGACATAAAGGAATTCATTTCACAGTGTGAGACATGCCGCAGCATGGAAGTGGCAAATACCAAGATGCCACTCTCGCCCCATGATGTTCCAGACCGACCATGGTCTAAGGTTGGTGTTGACCTTTTCACGCTCAACAACATCAACTATCTCATTCTCGTTGACTACTTCTCTGGATACTTTGAGGTTGATGAACTACGCCAAACACTTGCAATCAATGTCATCCAGAGAATGAAGTATCACTTTGCTCGATACGGACTTCCTGAGATTGTCGTCTCGGACAACGGTCCCCAATTCTCATGTCTCGAGTTTCTGAACTTTGCAGAAGAGTATGACTTCAGACATCAGCCCAGTAGTCCGGGAAATTCTCAAGCCAATGGAAAAGCTGAGGCTGCAGTAAAAACAGCAAAGACTATCATCAAAAAAGCTCTGGCGTCCGGAAGGGATGTGTATCTGGCACTACTTGATCTCAGGAACACACCGACCCAAGGACAGAACACAAGCCCTGTACAGCGCTCTCTTGGTCGCCGTACACGTACGCTTTTACCAATGACAACCACCCTACTCCGACCAGAAGGCATACAGACTGACGATATTCACCGTAAGATCCTGCAGCGACAGGAAACACAGAAAAGCTATTTCGACAGAAAATCAAAGGCCCTAAAGCCTCTCGAGGAAGGTGATGTGGTTCGTCTTCAACCATTCGTCAACCGTAAAGCACCTTGGGCTAAAGGTCAAGTCATCCGTCGTCTAGATGACCGCTCCTATGAAGTCAGTTCTGGAGACCGCATATACCGACGCAATCGAGTACACCTTAAGGCTACCAATGAACCTCCAGTGATGACCTTTTCACCTAACACGCCTGTGCATGCACCGCCTATAGTACCTACTCCAAAAACACCGACTAAACCTAAGTCACCGGTTAAGGTCAGCCCACAGCCTGTGCAACCACATATCACTGTACCTCCGGCACCGATGCCAAGCTTACCTGATGCTCGTATTACCACATCAGCTCCGAAGGCTGATTCAGCAGTGAAAACGCGATCTGGCAGGACAGTTAACCTACCTTCACATCTTAAGGATTTTCAGATTGATGTTAAAAAATGAACAGTTTTGTATAAGCTTTATTATGTTTACATCTCAATGACAGTTTCATTTTTTTTTGTAAAATGAGGAGGATGTTATATTCCTGTTATTAGTTTGACCTTTTACTGACTTTCGTTTATTAGTAAAACCAGTTGATGCTGTATCATTATTAGCCAATCAGATAATTTCTTTTGTTTTGTGTGCGAGTCTGTTATGTCTTAGAATAAACGTGTTCAGCTTACATGTGTTCATCACTCTGGGTTCATCATCTACCAAATACCCCACAATCTAACAATAAGCATATAATTGTATACTTTAAAAAGGTAAGATTGAATTGATGATAGACTTGACAGTTAAACTGTGCTTGCATTAATTCATTTCATTTGCAGTTATACATGTTTTACATGAATGAATATAATAACGAAACATGAAGATTACTTGAGAGTTGATTAATACAATTGTACGTTTCATGAATAAATTAATGATTTTGAAATCATGTTGATTTTATATTTAGAATAAAAAAATAAACAGACTGTAGATTGATCTAAATTGCAAATACAAGCACACCCAAAACTTGATCAAATAAAGGATGTAGTATTAGAGGCATGGTTCCTTGTAAAATTTTAAATTTTTTTAACCTTCCAATGGCACGCTCCACATGAATCCTGGCACTTGCAATCTGTCTTGTCTTTGTCACTACCATACTGCTCAACTGTCAATCCATAGAGTAAGGAGGTATATTCAGAGTACACGATCCTCTGGCTAAGAGATCTCGAATTAAAAATCCACGGTCAGCCATATTATCTCCATGTTCTAAATATTCAAGACAACCACTTTCCTCAACAGTACGTCGGTCTGAGATACTTCCATTGAAAAGTTTTGAAATGAAAGTAAAAGATCTGTGGGAGAAATAGAGATAAGTGCCTTGAGGGTATTATGATGTTTAAAATTAGACCAGGTGACTCTCTCTGAGAGGATGGCAAACTTGTTTTCTGAATAAAAAATTCTGTACAGTCTATAATTGATCTGGTCTTCGGGAAATATTTGAATGCTTTTGGTAAGTTAGCTGTTATCTGTTCTTTATTTGGCCATGAAATTAAAAAATTCAACTCCAGATACAAAAAATTTATCCATTTTGTGAAAATCCGACTGATACTAGATTGATGAATACTACATCTAACCCATGTTTAAGACGAACTAAAGTGATCACGAATTCTTCTTTTAGTGAAAGTTTCCGCTTTGGACCAGCTTTTCGAGCCTACAAAATTAAATTAAATAGAATAGAAGATACCATGGCAAGTACTTATATTTTTATATAAATTGAAATACATTTAGAGTTCCTTATAATACAAATGAAAAAGCACAATTAAATCAATTTGTAAGGGGGAGGGTTACTCACTCCTTTGAAATCTGTTGTATTCTGTCCCCTCCAGTAGTTAAGCTTTTCTGCTCTTGGTTTAATCCATTGAAAAAAGAACAGGAAAATGGACAGATTTAAGCCTGTAATTAGATTTAAAAGAAAAAAATTGCATCATGTGAATTTAATTTATATACAATGTACAACCAAATTTTGTGCCATTTTCCTCAAATTGACAATTTTAAAACATACAGTAGAATGTACCTGTGTCAAATTTGCAGCTGTTGTTGTCCTGCAGTACTGATGACAGAAACAACTTTCTAGTCATTTGGTTTCTGTCCATCAATTCCTCATCAGCATATTTGTGAATATGCTCGAAATGAACACATGTCTGGGTTCCAACATCTGACAGTGAAACAAGAGTTGTCTGAACAAAAGCATCAGTAGAGGTTGTTGTGGTAACTTCTTCTTCCCTTAAATTTCAGTTAGTAATATTTTTATTTACGCTTACTTCAAAATATGTTGAGAAAGAAAATTGACATTTTATTATATATTTAAATACAAACCTGCTAGACATGGAACTTCACTGACTGCATCAAATCAAACTTCCTCAATCCCAGGTGCCTGATCATAACTTGTACATGTTGTAGATTCAAAATTAAAGATTTCATGACCATGTTCAGCACTGATGCTACTGGAAGTTAAGCATGTATAATCATGCTCATTTGAAACGGTCTCCAAAGTGAATGACTCAAGGCATGGATCAGATTCGTCCTCGTCACTGAACAAACACTTTCTAGGGCGCTTCTTAGGTGACGGTCTTAAGATTTGTGGTTTTCGTTTTTTCTTTGTTGACAACATATTTCTTTCAAATTCTGTACTTACTGCTGGTAACGGGTCTGGGTGTAAATCGGAAGGCCCATTTCCTCCAACGAAGTGCTTTGAACATAAACTGACACGCAAAAGAAATGCAACACCCTAATTTAGGGGGAAATAATTATGTAAAGTAAAGAATTTGCTATCTTAAAATTATGGATATCTTCAACTTGGTAAACATCGGTAATTTAACGGTTGAACGATTTCCATACCCTAACCGGAAGTCAATTTTGAGTCTGCTTAACAGAAATAAAAAATTGCATGTTTAACAAAACATTTGGCAATGTTATGGAGTTTTAAGGGTTTTTACTGTTCATCATAATTAGTGCAGCAATATTTCAATAAACTCTCCTTTCGTTTCCCGTAACGATGCTACGGCTTCTTGAAAATGGATTGAGTACGCATTTCAATTGCTCTAGCTGGAAAATTTCAATGTAAATGTGATGGAGAGTTTTCTGATGCAAAAATTCACTACATTACGCCTTAACATGGCCTAACGTACCATATGCATTAAGGACAGTCCTTGTACCGGAAGTTCAAAGGTGGCTATACTGCTATAAGTTAGAGAAAATTCGACCTAATCATCTGAAAAATGGGCATTTAAAAATGCCAAAGAATAGCGCCTTCGCTCAGATCTCGATATTGATGAACCTATTGTATCGTAGAAATTAAGCTGCAATTGTTGTTTAGGGTAGTCTTGCACGTTTTACTTGATAGGCTGGGAGGGGGGTGTTTTAACAGTCATATGTTACTAAGTTAAGTAAACAGATAAACATTTAATATTTTTATCAAATCTCTGATGTTGTGAAAAGTGAGTTAAGCCTTACTGTATTCGCCTTTGAAAATCATAATATAAAAAAAATCAAACATTTGTACATTACTGCTTGTTGCGTTTCTTTTGCGTGTCAGTATATATAAGTCTCTTTCCGAATGCTCTCAACAGTGAAGTATTTCCTTCCGCACAGCCTAACCCAACGTTGACAGTTTTCAAGCTGCGTTTTCGGTTTCGGGAAGGGAATAAACTTTACACCATCCATGTGCGACTTCTGTCCGATATATCTCGAGTCGCTATTACAATCACCATAACAGCAATGTTTTACGGGCATTATTATACGCCGCAGAACACGTGTAAACAATGAACTGTGTCAAGCTTGTTTGTCCGGTGTTGAGTCTACTTCCGCTTTATCGCTTCTGCGCTAGAAAAAAGGCCCCCTATGCGCTAGGTAATATGCAATTAAGCTATTTGCAGAAAAAGCACTTGTCCACGTACAGGTACCGCTCATCAAATAAATTGTTGACGAAATAAAATTGGTTTCAGGCAGTGCTATATGTCTAGCCCCAGACTCAAGATAAAAAAATCACTGATGATAGTAATTTGGCTCTACAGGTGACACATACCTTGTAATATGTCTGTGAATTTTAAAGTGAGCCTGCATTAAGATCAACATAGTGACTTTTCTCAATGTTAAAGGTAAAAAAGATCAACAGATCTACAGTGAAAGTGATATTGATGAACCAGTTCAAAGAAAAAAGCGAAAAGGTTGTTATATCACGTAAGTGAATTTTAAAGTGAGCCTGCATTAAGATCAATATAGTGTTACGTCATTATGTTTCTTAGTATTTGTAGTTAAGGTTTTTATTCACAGCAAAAAAGACTAATCATGAGACTTTGTAATGTTAGAGGTAAAAAAAGATCAACAGATCTACAGTGAAAGTGAAATTGATGAACCAGTACAAAGGAAAAGGCAAAAAGGTTGTTATATCACAATACTGTAAAACAAGATAAAATTTTCTTCTGGCATAATTTAGCACAATTACACCTACATGATGTAAAGTACTATAAACGTGTTTCATTTCATGTGTACAATATTTTGCGGAAATTATTTTTTCAACAACTTAAGGATAATTTGATAAATGGTCACAGTTGACAGCTGCAGTATGATAATAATGCTCTAGAATCTATCATATTATACGAATTTTAAATCAGCCCGTTAGTAATGACAGAATTTAAAACAATTACTGTTAAAACAAAGAACAAAAATCTTTTGCGTTTGACCAGGCATTGGTGCATGATGTTGTTTACGAAAATGTCATAATTCCACAAGAGAGAGAAATGATAAAAGCTGTATATGGACATGATGAATATCGACTTGCGTCTGCCTTCAAACATCTAGAGATCCATCCACTAAAATGGGCAAGTGTGACAGAGCAGCAAAAACAACACCAGGTAAACAGAGTATTTCATTGTAAAATCCATCTCAACAATGAAGAACCAATTCTAAGAAAACTTTCCCTTGTAAGGGACCTGTGGAAAGAAGCAAAGTGGATGAATTGCAAAACGGCAACTTTTGTGTTGCCGAGGATGAACAGATTTTCACACTTAAGGAAAGGATTTTCTTGTCAGTGTTATAAGTTTTAAAAAACTTGGACTTTGTGGTCATGTGATTGCTGTTGCAGATGACAGGGGTCGACTAGGAGATATACTAATGAACTTGAAATACAACCCATCAATCGTTATCTACAAGAACAAACCTACTTCTGGTGAAAAAAAGAGTAAAGAAACCAAGAAAAGTTCAACAGAACATTTTAAAAATGCCGCTCGTTGTCGCAGAAGAGAGTGGCGTCACTTATGAACTTCATGTTCAGGACCATTCCAATATGGTGATTTTTTTTTTTAGGTTTAACAGGATTACTTACATATCTATACAATCAAGTGACGAACATTCACAGAAAAATAGTTAGAAATTTATAACATTATGAAACAAATTTACAATCTACAATTTCAAAAATTTATTTCATTTATTAAAAGAAAACAAAAAAGTAAACAAAGAAAGGACAAAAAATAGTTTAGCACATGAATCTAATACACACTTAGGAAAAAGCCTGAGAAATATGGAAACTGGATTTACTATAATTAGCATGATACACAAATCTAGAGTCTTCATCCTTGCAACTATTTTAAATTGTTTGATTGTGCTGGATTCATTATTTTAAAACACCTCTAATTTGAAATGGAAATCCATTAATAAAATTCAGTATCTTGTACAGATATTTAAAAGATATACATGTAGCTTTAAAATTACACAATCATTTAATCACACTGCTTATGAAGAATTTCTCTTGACAATTCTTTTTTGAAAAAGTGAGATTAGTATATTTTAAATGCTAAGAATTCTGGCTCTGAACTTTCTGGGATGCACTTCAATATCTCTGACAGACGAAATCGAAGACAGTTCAGTAGTTGTGCAATTTAACTCTCTTAACTTATATGCTTTAAAAGAGACTAGAACAATTTTTCTCCCTGTGGTACGTGGCTATCTGTCCTTCGGATGAGACCTTATAAACGGTAGTATTATGTCGTAGTAGGTGCTGGCACGGACACCATCCCTCAATGGCACTAAGTGCGGCTCTCCGCCATATGGATAAAAAAAAAATAGACATTGATTTATTAAAGAGATTGCTGTTTACGCGATCAGCTCTGTACTTTCAAAGTACCCATTTATATATGTGGGTTTGTTCTTAAAAATCAGACTTGTACCTTATAAGGGTTTACATCAGGGAAACAGAGAGAAGAGACAATACGGACAACCTAAGTATTCTACATTAAATACTGTCTTTTCATCTACATTGTTTTTAAGATGTCTAGAAAACCATGAGGACGTAAAAGAGAATCTAGCGAGGATCTGTCTTGGACGTCTTTCTCCACCCGAGACAGAGACAACGACAGGACTAGTGGTAACTGTGCTGCTATCTTTGGGGCGGATCCTGAAGCAGATTTTACGACAGGAGTAGTGGTAACTGTGCTGCTATCTTTGGGGCGGATCCTGAAGCAGATTTTACGACAGGAGTAGTGGTAACTGTGCTGCTATCTTTGGGGCGGATCCACAGAGATAAAGACATGAGTGGATATCACTGCTGCCGTGGAGGAGGATGGTGGTATAACAACTGTTACAATGGCTTCCTGGACGGTCTCTGGAATCCTAGATCAGACTAAATAGCCTGAGGACAAATAATCAGATATTTAGAGTGTAGGCCATTTTGTCTACTTATATATCCATTTTAATTATTTTTTATTTAATAAATAATCATTCATAAACTATAATCAATTTTATTATTCAATGGGTTTTCTTTGTAAATCAGCCATGTGCCTTATAAGGGAACCATTACAATGTGTGGTTTTTGTTCTTCTTAAATCCGACATGCATCTTCTATGGATTTACAACCGGTAGGCGACGCCGAATGACAATCATAAAACCTGAAAATGTTTTTTCTTCTACATTCTTTTTTCAAGACGCCTTTAAAACCGTACAATATGTATTGGGGCGTACAAAAGAGACCGTAGCGATGATCTGTCTGGGACGTAGTTCACCATCCGGGACAGAGACAACGACAGGAGTTGTGGTAACTGTGCCATCTTTAGGGCGGACCAACAAACAGAGATAAAGACCGGAATAGTGGTAACTCTGCTAGCTGTTATCTTTATGGCGGATCCACAAACAGAGAAACGACAGGAGTAGTGGTAAATGTGTTGCTATCTTTGTGGCGGATCCACAAACAGAGAAACGAAAGGAGTAGTGGTAAATGTGTTGCTATCTTTGTGGCGGATCCACAAACAGAGAAACGACAGGAGAAGTGGTAAATGTGTTGCTATCTTTGTGGCGGATCCACAAACAGAGAAACGACAGGAGTAGTGGTAAATGTGTTGCTATCTTTGTGGCGGATCCACAAACAGAGAAACGACAGGAGTAGTGGTAAATGTGTTGCTATCTTTGTGGCGGAATTACAAACAGAGATAAATACAGGAGTTGTGGTAACTGCTGTCTTGGAGGAGGATGGTGGTTTAACAACTGTCACAATGGCTTCCTGAGCGGTCTCTGGAATTCTAGATGAGATTAAATGGCCTGACGAGAAGCAATCAGATGTTATGAGAATATAGACCATTTTCTCTGCTTAGCTATCCATGTTATTTTTTTTATATAACGAATAATCATTCATAAACTGTAATCAATTTTATTATCAACCTTGTATTTTATTTTTTATCAGTAAAGTAAATGTCATATATTTCATTTTGTTGTAAAATTAAGTCTTTAAAGTAGAGTATGTGTGTTTTCTTACTGGCAGATGAAAAAATAGTTTTGTGCCGAATCCAATTATGATTTTTATCTGCTAAGTACTTGGTGACAATAATTTTTCATTAACGATGCCATTTGAGGTAAGTGTGCCCATACTTATACAGGTTGATTCTTATTGTTAAACGCAGATTTTGCAACATTTAAGCGGTGTTCGGAGACCCTTTACGGAGACTGATGGCGTAGCTCCTTTCACCACGACTTCCTTAACGATGTCTGGTCCACAAATTGGCAACTGTGTAGGTTACGTATCCAGAATTCCACACTACAGGTTGTACTAATGTGGAACAGGTTGTTCGTATGTGATCATGTAAACCGATGTCCTGTGGTTGCAAGCATATGATCCCTACAATGGCCCTGAGTGCAGTTCTCTACCGGCAAGCAGTGGCGTCTTCAGTGGGTTTTATTGGTAAATCAGGCATGTACTTAATAAGGAAACCGTTAATATATGTGGGTTTTGATTTTCTTCATAAGATATGCATCTTATAAGGGTTTACATCCGGGAAACAGAGAAGAGTGACAATACGGCCAACCTAAGCATTCTACATTAAATACCGTCTTTACTTCTACATTATTTTTAAGACGTCTATTAAACCGTATGGACGCAAAGGGGAGTCTAGCGGTGCTCTGTCTTGGACGTTATTCACCACCCTAGACAGAGAAAACGACAGAACTAGTGGTAACTGTGATATCTTTGTAGCGTATACTCAAACAGAGATAACGACAGGAGGAGTAGTGGTAACTGTGCTATTTTTGGGGCGGATCCTGAAGCAGATTTTACGACAGGAGTAGTGGTAACTGTGCTGCATCTTTGGGGCGGATCCACAAAAAGAGATAAAGACATGAGTGGATCTAACTGCTGTCGTGGAGGAGGATGGTGGTATAACTAGTGTCACGATGGCTTCCTGAATGGTCTCTGGAATCCTAGATCAGACTGCATGACCCAGATCGTATATTGAGAGAATATAGGCAATTTTTTTCTGCCATTCAATCCATGTTGATTAAATTTCTTTTATATAATTGATACAAGACTTTTTAAACTTTATTTAGGCATTTTACGGTGTTGTTATTAATATGTAAAGTAATCGTTAAATATGTGTTTCACTTGTAAAAAAAGTGATTAACGTGGAGTTTTTAGGTTTTCTTTCCAGCACAGAATAAAATAATTTTGTTCCGAATTTACTCCTTCTAAATTTCTGGTGATAATGACTTTCCATTTACAATGTTAAAGTAGGTTAGCAATATGTTGCCGACCCTTGAAAGAAGACTGGTGGTAAAACTCCTGTCACTACGACTTCTCTTACGATGACTGGTCCAACACTTGCAGTTCTTATGGTTACGCATCTATTTTCTCATATATTGGTTATGATACAATCGGTCCAACGGGCTAGAATTATGCAATTGTTTATTTAAAATTATTTAACAACTGTAATTGGCCATTATATGGGGATTTTTTTTTCTTGCAATTTTGACACTAAATCGGGGGGGGGGGGGGTCTGGAATACTTTATAAATTAATTCCCACGCGTGGCACAGTGGTGGGAACGTCTGCTCTAAAGTCGCACGGTAAGGATTCACTGTGGGAGGTGGAGGTCGGTCTTGTAGATGGAACTGGTTAAACCAAGATCCTGTGTATCGTAGGTACTGGCACGAAGATGATCCCTTCTTGCTCGATGGCTCCTAGTGTCCAGTAACGGAAAATATTTGCAAATATTTATCGGCAAGTAAAATTCTGACTCGAAACTACCTGGGGTTGTACTTCATCATCTCTGATAGACGAAAGGGAGTTGTGTAATATTTCTCTCGTATCGGTACGATTAAGCAGATAAGACTTTGTCCCACTGTACTAAGCGGCGCGTCTATGTATTGATAAGAAATTCTCGAAAGGGACGTCTCATTGTTACAGAGTTTGTAATGTACGGGGCCAGGAACCATTAGAATATGTGCCAGGGCTTCATTCTTAGAAAGCCATACATTACCTTATAAGGGTTGGCATCCGGGAAGCAGGGAAGAGTACGGACAACCTTACCATTCAACATATAATAATGTCTTTTATTTCAACATTCTTTTTAAGACGTCTATAAAAGCGTAATGGCGTAAAACGGACTCTGTGAAGATCTTTCTGGGATGTATTTCTCCACCCGAGACAGATATAACGACAGAAGGAGAGGTGACTGTGCTATCTTTGTGGCGGATCCTAAAGCAGATATAACGACAGAAGGAGATGTGACTGTGCTATCTTTGTGGCGGATCCTGAAGCAGATATAACGACAGAAGTAGAGGTAACTGTGCTATCTTTGTGGCGGATCCTTAAGCAGATATTGCGACAGGAGTAGTGGTAACTGTGCTGCTATCTTTGGGGCGGATCCTCAAACAGAGATTACGGCATGCAAAGAGATAACTGTTGTCGTGGAGGAGGATGGTGGTTCAACAACTGTCACTATGGCTTCCTGAACGGTCTCTGGAATCCTAGATCAGACTAAACAGCCTGACGAGAAGCTATTAGAAGAATATATGCCATTTTGTTATCTTTTCAATCCAAGTTCATTCAAAACTTCTTTTTACATGATAAATAAAATACTTCTTGTGGTGAAAATTATATCAGCCAGACAGGAGACACCCTGAGACACAGAATGACCGTACACCGACAACAAATTAGGGAACCAAAATACCAGTGCTCCGCCGTAAGCGAACACATCAGAAACTGTGCCAAAAATAAAACCCCCAATTTTTAATGTTTTTCCGTTCTACAAATTCCGAAGGGATACTACAGAAAAAAGAACGTGAAACTAAAGAAAAACATTTTATAAACAGACATTAACCTGTTTTAAATGCAGCATAATTATATTTCGTTTAATGAATATTCTTTTAACCGCATAATATAACTGTGCTGTTTGTATAAAAAATCTAATTTCTCGTAATAACTTACTTACGTATTATCATGACGTCATAATGAACTTTACTAAAGCGCGACTAAGTATTAGCGCATTATGACGTCACAATATGAATGTTGATTTTGTATAACTTAGCATTGTATTGTCAAACCCCTGAAGATTTGAAATGAAACCGGTTGAGTTTTTTTCGGTGTTGTGATTTTTTTATTATATAAATATATACATATATACTAACTGTTGTTTTTGTGAAAGCAGTGTATAATGTACACTTTATATGTTTTTTTTTCCTTTGTTGCACAGAATGAATGAATGTTGTGCTTATTCCAGTTTTGATGTATTCC